>NW_015550226.1:2037750-2046410 GCF_001515605.1 Sinocyclocheilus anshuiensis | reverse complement strand
CTTTACTGAACTTGTATAAAATGATTATTAAATTAGTTATCATGCTGATATCTGCAGAAAAATTGTACTCTTTGTGTGATATATATTAAGTTAACTATATTAAATTATATAAACATAAAAAAGCATACAGAAGCATTTTTGCCCTCTACAATTTAGAATGCTTTGAATTTTGAGTTTTAATAGACTAATAAATCACGTGAGTGCACTCTCTGTGATATACTTGATAATGTCAGATCGCGCATGATTACGACACTTACCATATTATCGCAGACGATGCTGTATCGCACACCCCAGACTCAACTTGAGGTGAAAACTGACTTGAAAACACAAAGGTGTTTTTAGGTACTCACGAGCTTAAACTGGCACCAATCACTCGGACTAGATGTGGCAGCCAGTAACTTGCCAACTTTACCACAATTAAGCCAGAATTTGCCTGTCAGTGTTTACATGGACATCAGTAATCTAATTATTTATCTTATTCTGAATAAGACAATATTATGATTAAGGTGTTTACATGAGTTGCTTTTAGAATATTCCTTTCATGTTCTCGTTTTACATGTTATAGTACAAAGATCGATTAATGGCACACGTCATTACGTCCCCAGGCGACGCCATCCGACGTCCCCTCCAGAATTTCACCTATAAACATATAGTTCATCTTCGTTATGATGCCATATACAGTTTTGGGTGTTTCAATTTTAATTTACTGAAAGCTCCGAGTGCAGTTAATTAGTTGGCATACTATATGTGCAAACAGATGACTTAAGGTAATCAAAAATCTCTGTTTACATGGTAGATTCTTAATCAGAGTATTGTCTTAATCAATTTAAAATCGGAATATTGTTGTCCATGTAAACGTAGTCACTGTTGTGCAAAATGTTTTGACAAACATTTTGGCAATTTTTCCCCAAATAACTTAGGATGCCTACACAGTAGGGCTGTCAAAATGGCTGAAAAACTAAATTTGAATGTTGTACTTAAATATTATCAAAATTTGAATTATATTCTAATTTAAAATGCATAATTTCAGTTTGGGTGAAGAAAAGCTTTTGGCTTCTCTCCTGAGGCCACAAGAGGGTGCATCGAGCAAAATATTACTAATGCACGTTTATTCAGTAAGATAACATGACTATCTGTGAAAAAAAGTGCATCATGTTTAAAATAATGTTTATAAACCATATATAATTAATTAAGTTGCTTAAAAAAACTATAAACAAAACAGCATCATGTATGTATGCATAGTTTAATACAAAGGGCGGAAAGCCAATCGACCGAGTACATTTTTCGTTTAAAAACATGAGATGCAGTGGGATGGGGAAAAAACCCGCCGTAAAGTCTCGATATACGTTTTTTTAAAAGTGAAACATACCTTAATTTTACATTAACAATTTTGCTTTCTAAACATGCCGCTCTTTTGTGCGACATGCGAGTGCAACGTTTTGTATTCAAATGTGGATTTTTATTTTAAATTTGACGAATATTCGAAATTCGAATTTTGTTTGACAGCCCTACTACACAGTAGACATGAAACATATGATCAAAATCCACCAATATATTTATTTAGAACTTTTTTGAACTGATTGGTCTGTGTATATTTCTTCTGATTCAGATTCAGAGTCTACGGTAAACAAAAGAACTCTTAAAAGTAAAAAAAAAAGTTAAATGATGGATTTGTTTTTCACAAACACACAGCTTTTCACTTCAGAAGATATGAATTGATGGACTGGAGTTTGAATTGATTGAAACAAACCCATTTACATCTTGGATGGCCTCAGGGTGAGTACATTTTCAGCAAAATTTAATTTTTTTGTGAACTATTCCTTTTAGGTGTTGAAAAGAGTCACTCTCTGAATTCTTATTGGTCAGTGGATTTCTACATCAGATAATTTTTGTCTTAGACATAACCAGCCTGAACTCCAAACAAGACGTCATGTGGCTCAGTATTTTGCCTTCATTTCCAAAGGTCAGATTCATTCATTCATTCATTCATTAAACCAAATCAAAATAGCATCTGTTTGTCAGTAGCGTATTTGTTTGCATTTCATTTTGTGATTTCACTAGAATGGAGAGCGTTTCAATTACAGGGAAATTAAGGGCCTTTTGGTGATAGCTGATACTCAGTGCTTAATATTGCCATAGTCATTAGTTCAGAATGAATTTTTAAACAGTATAATGCTATAATATTATCCCATGACTTTATTTGTCACATGACCTCAAGACACTGCATGTTTATTCACAGAGTGGTTTCCAGTGATAATCTTGGAAATAAAACTGCATTTTTTAACAATTGTTTAGAGTAGTAACTGTTGTAAACATATATTCATCTCTTTATAATAAAGTTTTTAAAAGAGGTCACTTTATTTATGACGTTCTTGCAAAACCAAATATCCACAGTCAGTAAGCCAGCAGGTACACAAGCTTTCCTCACAGCGATGCCCCAAAGGACACATACTGCAGTGCTCACAGACGGTTACCATGATCGGACAACAGTCTTAACATGTTCTGGCATTCTTGTTACAGGAGCTGCTCTCGCTCATTAATTCTCTTGCCTGCTGCCTGCATGCGGCTGAGAGGACGATGGGTGCCACGAATAAGCATTCCCAGATTGCATAGTTTCAAAGAGCATTTAATATGCAGAGTGCGCTCTCTTATATTAATTGCTTTTGACATGCTGTTGGAATATTTGGCCATACTATCTTCTGCTGCCATCCAGTAATTTACATTGTCACACTTTTACTTAAACAAGGGTCACTACACACACACAATCTTACTTATATATTTAATTTTATTTATTCATTTGATTTTTAAACGCAAGTGATATAAACCAATAAAGTGGTTGTTTGTTTAAGACACACTTTTCACTTGTAGCTATATTCTATTTGATCAGGTTTATATCAGTCACATTGAAAGGCTTGTACATGACCTTGCTTTACTGTGGGAGGCTAAGCCTGTATGATACATTCTATCTAAAATTACCATTTTAATATTCAGTTAACGCTTCAACTTTCATTTTCATGATACTCTTCAAATATATATTTAAATACCCAAAGGTGCCTATGTGCCTTTAATAATACTCCTAATCCTAAAAAACTGTTGCTCACTATTGTGAATGTTTAAGTGACTTATTTGTGCTATAGCAAAACTCGCTATTGCTATTTCTCATACATAGGATTTTGAACATACCCCTTACACTAACTATTAAACTTAAGCACATGACTTGTTCTGCACTGTTTGTGCTATATGGATATGATTGATACCGCAAATCATGCTGCTTGTTTAAGAGAGGTGTGTTATTGTTGCTACTTTTACTATTTTTACCATACCTTTCTAGAGCAGAAATAGTAATAGTAGTATACTAGTATGCAGTTTAAATCTTCTTTTATGCAGTATGTATATATAATACTAGTATGCAGTTTAAAATACTTTTTTTTTTTTTAATCACAAGATATTCAGAAAATCCATAGACCCACAATGAAGAAGGGGTTCAAGTCACAGAGCGAATGTAAGAGAAACTTGAGGACTGCTCTTTTTCTGGTCAAACTCACTAAACCTGACATTATGCTCCATGTGAATGAGCTTAAAAATGACTAAATCCCTTAAGAAAACAGGCGTTACTAGTTCGTTATTAGTTAATTTAACTTCAGAAATATATAGATTACATATGTGCTTGAATGTTTTGAACTGATTACTTTGCAGATGTTTGAATTCTGATTTTCACTACAGTAAAAATTTTAATAAGTGCTTCTCAACTGTTGAAAATAGATTTATCAAAAACACAATTTATATAATTTGCATTTTTATAAATAAAGATAATTTCGAAAGACCTTAATATTTATTGTCGTGTGTTTTTTTTTTAATGCATTGTATATATTATATAAAAACACCAGGGAGAAATAAATAAATAATGATAAAACATGATTTTCTGCACAATCTTCAATTAGAACAATATACAAATGCACATTAAATAAAAGACAGTCATTTTGCATTTTCAGTGTAGTACATAAACTAAATTAAACATGTAACAAAATGTTTTATTTTTATTGCAATTTCCAAGTGAAAATTGTACTTTCAAATTATTGCTAGTTTAGTTTTAGTATAGTGAACTTGAAGTTGTAAAAAGCAAAAATAAAATAGTTGAATGTAACAAATTAGAGCATTTATTTAGTTATTCAAAGGTATCTTTTTTGAGTCTTGACTTGATGTTATTTCCCATTTTTGTTCCCTCTCTACATTGCTTCTCTTTTTTTACATTGCTTCTTTACTCTCCTCTCTAATACATACAAAAAGCCCAAAAATATGCGTAAATATCCTTGTGGGCAAAGCTTTTACATGTAGGGTGTTTAACTTGCTGTCTCCCACTCCCACACTGGTGCACTTTCAGTGGGTATAAACATTGGCAGCCAAGAGGATGAATGTAGCAGATTAGGGTAGATTGTACACTGTGTTGGGTGACCACTTGATATCCAGTGTAAAACCATTTGAATACCACTGGTTTAGATGCCACTGAAAAGCAGAGGTGAGTCTTTCTGTGGGTGGATGCTGTATTCATGTTGACCCGTGGGCTTTAGATCAAAGTAAAATGTAGCAGCTGAGGGCAGAGATTCAAGGTCAACCCACACAAAATAAGTCAACAGCAGTATAAATTAACATATGTTCTGCATATGTACATTTAAAAAGTGTTTACCGTCTGTGTGTAGAAATGTACATATTTTTCTTCAACTTCAATACAATTATTGAAATAGTTTACTGCTATTTCAGTGTGCATGTTTGCGTGCATATATACTTATCGCATTTTTCTCCTTGCTCGCTATCACTCATGAATACACATCAGTGCTTCACAGAGTCTACAGGTCAGCATGTCAAAGCTTTAAATGTGTTTGTGAGTTTGAATTCGCTTCACCTCTGTTTGACATTAGCTCAGATGCATTGCACTCTGTACTCTGGCTGCTGTGCATTACTTTCCCCTTTATATTGTGCTGTGAATTCCTCTGAAGGGCTTTGCTGTTTGCTTCACATATTGATCAGGTCAGTCTATACCTCCAACTCAATGTCACAGAAACTCGCTTTCCTTTGAACTCTCAGTGTTACCAGTGTTTTGAATTATTTTGTGTAGAATGAATGTTCTGGACCTTTTAAAGTTTAAAGTGATAGGTTACCCAAAAACGAAAAAACCTGCAACCATTTACTAACATTTACTTTTTACTAACATACACATCACTGCAAACATTTGTCCTGAAAAAAATCTCAATCTCTATAATCATGTAATAAAATAAAATTATGAAATAAAAGACAGTAATGCATCCAATCGCTGTACAAACATACATTTTGTTGTATGTTACTTTGTGTGATTGGTTACAAACATAATATTACCAATAAAGTACTGGTCAAAAGTTTGGAATTATAATTGTTTTTGAAAGAAGTCAATATTGAGAAATATTATTACAATTTAAAATAACTTATCTATTTTGAATATGTTTTAATGTTAGTCTAGTCTAGTCTTAAGTATCACATGATCTTTCAGAAATCATTAGGTGTGTTCGACTTGAAGCCACGCTGCACAGACAGATCAGTGTATGACATCAAAGTCAACTAATTCTTATTAGAATATTAGTAGACTGTTAGGTTAGGGTTAGGTTTAAATGGGGATTCATCAAAAGGGTTAGGTATAGTTGGGAACCATCAAAATAAAGTGCTTATATAAGAGGCTTTCACACAGGAGGAACCTTTTCATAGTTATAGAATCTAGAACTATTGGCAGAAGTTCCCAGTTTTTGGCGTGTTCGCACTGCAGAAACTAGGAACGGTTTTAGCTCTAGGAACTCCATTTTGGGGGAACTAAAACAGTTCTATAGGAACTACCAGTGAAGCAAGTGTATGCTGATTGGCCTAACACCATATTTACTCCACGAACATGGAAAGCAGCGATAACGGTATTTACCTGCTGTCTGCAGCATTTTTTTTTTTCTCAGCCTTGATATGTAACACTGCAAGTTGTCATAGGAGATTTAGTCCGATTTTCCTGCTCTTTCAATTACGTAAATTGTGCATTTACATTCCATCTCCATTATCACGAAACCCACGACACACTACAAAAACTGCTCCGATTACGGCATTCTTCATTTATCGGTTGTTGACATTTGTAAATGCCACAAATTTGTAAATTCACACCACATAGTTCTAGAAACTTAGTTCTAGGAACTAGCCAGCATGGTAAAAACTCTGAAGCGGTCGACAGCAACGTCTTTATTCGCGGCATTTACAAACGTTGACAACCGGTGAATGGAGAATGCACAATTTATGCGATTAAAAGAGCACAAAAATCTGACTAAATCTCCTCTGACAACTTGCAGTGTTACATATCATTGAGGCTGAGAAAAGAACAAAACGCCTCAGACAACAGGTAAATGCTGTTATCACTGTGGAGTAAATATTTGTGGAGTAAATATTTTTACAAGGCTTTTTAAAAATGCTGGATAGCCGGTGATTCATATGAGTTTGGCCAATCAGCATATACTACATCACTGGTAGTTCCTATAGAACTGTTTTAGACCCTACTCTGAAGTAGGAGCTAATTTAGTTCCCCCAAACAGAGTTCCTAGAACTAAACCCGTTCCTAGTTCCTCCAGGGTGAACACACCAAAAACTGTGAACTTCCGCCAATAGTTCTAGGAACTATGACAAGATTCCTTTGATGCGAAAGCACCTAAAGTTACTTGTAGTTAGTAGAATGTCTAAAGGGGACTATCAAAATAAAGTGTTACCTATGTAACAGTGAATCTGAGTTTGAGAAAGAGCACTTGACAGATGTGGCCACTAAACTGGTGTTGTATAATCTATATGAAGATTCTTCAAAAAGTTATATTGTTACTTTCCATAGAAAGTTGTTAAAATATGCATTGCCTGCATACATTTTCTCTCTCTTGCCATTTTTTACAGAGATACAGAAAGGTGTGTTCTGCGGAGCAGAAATGTCATATGTCTGTCTGATCCCCTCGGCTGTGTTGAGGTCAAGGGTCACACAGCAGCCAGTCAGAATGGGTCAGAAAAGCATTACAATAAATGGCAGTAGAAGAGGACTCATGCCCTACATCAGGTTTTCCAACAATCCCCTCTCCTTTAATTATTTACAAAAGATTGTACAAATTCTGAATAACAGCATAGCATTTTTATAATGTATATCATAATTCTTAAGTTATGAGTTACTTGAATTAAGAGTCAGTTATTATGCTTACCTTATTTTCTCCAGTATTACACTGCATGGCTATAAAATTGAAAGTAAATAAGGTCCAAGCTGTCTGTCAAAGAAAACACAAATGACAGTAATGGTGATGTCACGATACACAAGGCAGAGACAGGAGGGAAGAGTGCAGAACAAGAGAGAGTTTGAGGGTTCTTAACTCTGGGTCCTTGGAGTCTGCTCAGTTGCAGGAGTCCGGGGAATGAACGGGATCAACAGGGGACAGGATCGCTGGAATGTAGGAGACACTAGAGGCAAGTAAAGAGAACAGGTAAAGAACCAAATGGCGTCTGGTTAGCTTGCTGTAGTGAACCGTAGATCGGACGGTGAGTGACTGAAAGGAGCGTGCTTTTGAAGGTGGCTTGATTGGTGGCGGCAGGTGCAGGTGATCAGAAACCAGGTGAGTGAGATCTGGTGAGATTGTGAATGTGAACTGGTGTGAGCCGAGGAGGATTCTGGGGTATGGAGTCCAGAGCTGGTGACAGATGACAGATACTCCCTGACATTACCTCCCGGAAGGCGTGTCCTGCGCCGTAACATACCACCGGGGAGGGGTGGGGCGGGCGCCCTGGAGGCTGGTGCAGGACTGGAACAGGATGGAGATAAGGAGAGCCTCCAGGGTGGATCAGGGAGCTCCGGGAGCCATGGCGGAGCAGGCAGTTCGGGTCACCATGGCGGAGCAGGCAGTTCAGGTCTCCATGGCGGATCATGGACCTCGGGAGGCCACGGTTGGAGCAGGGGACCCGGGAGGCCACGGCGGAGCAGGAGACCGCGTAGGCGACGAAATGGAGCTGAACGGGACCAGCGGAGGCGAAGGAGGCTCAGAGCAGCGTGTTAGCGCGGTTTCTGGAGTGAGGACGGATGCCGAGAACCCCGGGGGCAGCGCCATGTCAATTATCGCCGCCTGACATGCTGGACCGAGCTCTGGGGCTGGAGCCGACACTGGACCGAACTCTGGGGCTGGAGCCGACACTGGACCGAGCTCTGGGGCTGGAGCCCTTCCTGGGCTTAACTGGGGATCTGGAGCCCTCCGTGGACTCTACTCGGGATCAGGAGCCCTCCGTGGGCTTAACTGGGGATCAGGAGCCCTCCCTGGGCTTAACTGGGGATCAGGAGCCCTCCCTGGGCTTAACTGGGGATCAGGAGCCCTCCCTGGGCTTAACTGGGGATCAGGAGCCCTCCCTGGGCTTAACTGGGGATCAGGAGCCCTCCCTGGGCTTAACTGGGGATCAGGAGCCCTCCCTGGGCTTAACTGGGGATCAGGAGCCCTCCCTGGGCTTAACTGGGGATCAGGAGCCCTCCCTGGGCTTAACTGGGGATCAGGAGCCCTCCCTGGGCTTAACTGGGGATCAGGAGCCCTCCCTGGGCTTAACTCGGAAACAGGAGCCCTCCCTGGGCTTAACTGGGGATCAGGGTAGCGCTC
>NW_015550226.1:2008237-2035853 GCF_001515605.1 Sinocyclocheilus anshuiensis | reverse complement strand
GACTAGGGAACTGCCGGCGTTCCTGGGCTGAGGACGAGGGTGGAGCTTTGGAGGATACAGGGGTATTTGGGGTTGAACTCAGGAGCTGGCGCAGCCTCCACTTCGCCAACTTCATGTGTGGATCCAGAAATCCATAATGCAAAGTTCAGGTATTGTGCAAATTGCCAGCTGGGATCTCCTCGTGGCATTACGAATTGGATCCTCATATCCAGCCCAACCCTGAATCCCTCCATCAAAGTGAGACCACTGCAGGAGGCTTGGTGGCAGGTGTCTATAAGCTCCTCCACGTCCGGGGAATGAACGGGATCAACAGGGGACAGGATCGCTGGAACGCAGGAGACACTAGAGGTAAGTAAAGACAACAGGTAAAGAACCAAATGGCGTCTGGTTAGCTTGCTATAGTGAACCGTAGATCGGATGGTGAGTGACTGAAAGGAGCGTGCTTTTGAAGGTGGCTTGATTGGTGGCGGCAGGTGCAGGTGATCAGAATCCAGGTGAGTGAGATCTGGTGAGATTGGTGATTGTGACTGTGAACTGGTGTGAGCCGAGGAGGATTCTGGGGTATGGAGTCCAGAGCTGGTGACAGATGACAGATACTCCCTGACAGGTGACTTTAAATGAAAAGTCTTTTGCACTATTATCCCCGCAATGCAGCACCGTATTTAAATATAGTAATTTGTTATATGACAGAAAATGACCAAATCTGATTTTATTTCACAGGAATATGTCTTTTTTTAACATTGACTTTTGGATTATTGCAGAAAATAAGCTCTGTGACCAACAACAGTTTATGACTTTTACATGTTTTGTGTATCTATAGATAATCTTTACAAATTAACATGACAAGCCTAAATACAATTAGCAGAATTAAAAAGCTAAACATAAGCTATAAACAAACTACACTATGGTCACATGACTTCAACATCACAGCCATTAAGCTTCTGACAACTCTTTCAGTCTGTATTAAAAATTATAAACACAATGATACTGTGAAAGCGACTAGTCAGGTAGATGAGTTGATCTTTTAACACTTTAAATTTAATGTCCCAGACAGTCACATTTAGACACTTGTTAGCAACTTCCTTTTTCAAGCAAAAACTGCTCGATGCATCGCTGATGCATTTTGTCATGATATAAAATGTGAAAATATTTTGAACTTGTGTTCACCACAGACCTTATCTTAGGCATTTACCAAAAACCCATTCAAAAAATACATTGACTTCAGGAAGATGCATCCGGAAGTACTAAAATGCCAACTTTTTTCCAGTTTTTGGCCTACAAAAATACGTCACCCCTGTAGCATTCTATATTTGTAAGAATATAGTATGTCAGAAATATGCATGTTCTTATACTCTAAGAGTGCGAAAGTAGGTAGTAAATTAACAGCAGACCTATACCTATAAGTTCACATGTAGTGTAGTTCACAGTATAGTTGCAATACAAAAGACGTAAACTTAGACGTATAGTAGTACTCAAAGTTTACAACTGTTATACTAAGGGCCAGTTTTACTAAACAGGGCCAATTAGCGTGAGAGCACAATTCCAAAACAGCGTCGATGGGAGGGGAAATTTCTGCGGGTAATTTATTAACAATGTGCAAATTAAAGAACACAGAGGCAGCATCTCATTTACAATACACAATATACCAAGTGCAATGCAGCGCAAATTAGCGTAGTCGCAAATAAAGAATAAATAAATAAAGAAGCCACACTACGTTGAAAAGAACTGAAGGCCAAAAAAATGAAGGTTTGATAGAAGTTTTGATAGACCTGGTATTGTATGACTGCTAGTTGAGGGTTCAAAGTCGTCTTTTATTTCCTGAAGCAAATTAAAAATAATATGGCTTGGTAAATGAAATTTTCGGATAACGTGTTCGTCTGTCATTCAAAATAAATTAATACGTGTGGAAAAAAATCCTCTCCCTTCTACCACGCGCTCTCTGTTCTCTGCGGTGCCTCCTTCTAGCAACAATAATTACAGCCATTTCAAGCTCAAAATAGCTTAAGACATGCTTTTTTGGGCGTTAAATAATGGCGCAAATGCCAGTAATTTGACGAGTGCAAAGCACATTGCGTGATTCTTTTGAATACTCTCCTCCCATAAATTTTGCGTCTGAAAGGGAAAATCCTACAAATGCATATTCAATAAGGTCAGGCGCAAAAATAACTGTGTCCACGCCTTTTAAGCGCTAATTCGTCACTGCGTGTCTTTAGCAGTGCAATTTTAATGCCAACAGACGGTTTGCGCTGGCGCAACATGTTAGTAAAACTGGCTCTTAGTCTACCTTTATCAACATCAAAAATAAATAAATAAAATAATAAATAAACGAATGAATGACTGAATGAATGACTGAATAATGACATTAATGATTGACCAATACATTGTACTGTAAGTGGGTCGTGTGATCTTGCATTACTGTTGTAGAAGCAAACTTCTGTACACAAGGGGTGATACATTTACCTTCAATTGTCTGTGAGGAGGGGATTCTTTTTTACAAATAACAGTTTAAATGTAATCTCTTTCTCCAATCTATCAAAAGATTGGAAATGTACAGTACATGAGCTGTATAAAGCTACTTGTTCATTCTATGCTGATTTTTGGAACTCTGAATCCTCACTCACTTCCACTGAAGAAAAGAACAACTGGAGTGTCCTGCTAAATTTCCTTTTCAATTCCAAATAAGATAGAAAGTCATGGGACGATATTACAGAGAGTAAATGATGACAGATGTTAGATTTTATGGCAAACTATTCCTTTAAAAAAAATGTCTGCTATTTCTCTTTCATCTTTGATGCCAAAAGGAAGATCTGAAGCGGGTTGGCCAGTCTGCTGGGTGATTATGTAGCGTAGTCGCAAATAAAGAATAAATAAATAAAGAAGCCACACTACGTTGAAAAGAACTGAAGGCCAAAAAAATGAAGGTTTGATAGAAGTTTTGATAGACCTGGTATTGTATGACTGCTAGTTGAGGGTTCAAAGTCGTCTTTTATTTCCTGAAGCAAATTAAAAATAATATGGCTTGGTAAATGAAATTTTCGGATAACGTGTTCGTCTGTCATTCAAAATAAATTAATACGTGTGGAAAAAAATCCTCTCCCTTCTACCACGCGCTCTCTGTTCTCTGCGGTGCCTCCTTCTAGCAACAATAATTACAGCCATTTCAAGCTCAAAATAGCTTAAGACATGCTTTTTTGGGCGTTAAATAATGGCGCAAATGCCAGTAATTTGACGAGTGCAAAGCACATTGCGTGATTCTTTTGAATACTCTCCTCCCATAAATTTTGCGTCTGAAAGGGAAAATCCTACAAATGCATATTCAATAAGGTCAGGCGCAAAAATAACTGTGTCCACGCCTTTTAAGCGCTAATTCGTCACTGCGTGTCTTTAGCAGTGCAATTTTAATGCCAACAGACGGTTTGCGCTGGCGCAACATGTTAGTAAAACTGGCTCTTAGTCTACCTTTATCAACATCAAAAATAAATAAATAAAATAATAAATAAACGAATGAATGACTGAATGAATGACTGAATAATGACATTAATGATTGACCAATACATTGTACTGTAAGTGGGTCGTGTGATCTTGCATTACTGTTGTAGAAGCAAACTTCTGTACACAAGGGGTGATACATTTACCTTCAATTGTCTGTGAGGAGGGGATTCTTTTTTACAAATAACAGTTTAAATGTAATCTCTTTCTCCAATCTATCAAAAGATTGGAAATGTACAGTACATGAGCTGTATAAAGCTACTTGTTCATTCTATGCTGATTTTTGGAACTCTGAATCCTCACTCACTTCCACTGAAGAAAAGAACAACTGGAGTGTCCTGCTAAATTTCCTTTTCAATTCCAAATAAGATAGAAAGTCATGGGACGATATTACAGAGAGTAAATGATGACAGATGTTAGATTTTATGGCAAACTATTCCTTTAAAAAAAATGTCTGCTATTTCTCTTTCATCTTTGATGCCAAAAGGAAGATCTGAAGCGGGTTGGCCAGTCTGCTGGGTGATTATGAAGCAGAGAGGTCTTTTGTTATCTTGGAGGAGATAGTCAGTTGTAAACAGCTTTGAAGTTATCAAGGCAGCACAGTCAGTTGGAGAGGAGTAATTGGATAATTAATTCACTCTTGGACAGGTCAAATGGATTCTCCTCGTCTCCATCACAGTAGCTTCGCAAGGTCTGTGGGAAACATGATTGATGTGTGGCACAGTGAGATAATTAGAGAGCTTTCATTGGCCTTAACCCTCAATCCAGGGCAGATGAAGGTGATGATGATTTGAATAAGGGACTATGACAACAGAGGAAATGGTAAAGCAAAGAGAACAAATCAATAAATACATGCATGTGCTGGATTAAGTTTTGTTTTCAAAGTTATGCATAGGAATAAGCTCGCTTTGACTTAACAAACCCATCATGGTTATCTGAGTCTCAATGAAGAGTTTTAGTTTGTTATGCCCTTATACGTAATGTCATTCCAATCACGTGCTTAATTACCATTCTAATGAGCTTCCAACAACACACAACACAGACACTTTAAAACAACTGCTTGCTCGGCTCTTTGTATCTTATTGACATTTTAACATGCCACATTCACAAGCAAATCATTGAAGAGTAAGAATCTTAGCTTTCTTCATGTTTTGTTAGAAAAGAGAGAACAGTTTGATCTACAGAGGTTTAGAAGTGGGTGCTTTAGGGATGCTGAGCATTTGAGGTTTGTAATAAGAATATCAAGAAAACGCAATTCCCAAAATCATCAATTCAGCCTAAAATCAATCAAAATGTCAAATGGTTTTCTTTTCAGAAAAAACAATTGTAGGATTGCTTCTTAGCTAGGAGGCCTGGTACAGACTGAAAAACACTAAATAAACAAATGTGGGTATTTGAGGGAGGTGAGGGGCACTAGAGCGAAGCCTAATTACCTTTGCTTGTGTTCTCCAGTAATACAAAACAGCAGAATAGGGCTGGAAATGCCACATGTTCTGTGGCTGGAAGGAGTCAGGTGAGCCCAGGTAAAATAGCTGTACGGACTGCTGACGGCTGAAGGTTTAAATCTCCATTAAGGAGCATAATGCCTCCTTTCAGGGTTGATTTGATTTGACGTGCCTAATGACTTGCTCATTCCTGCATCAGTCCCCTGCCCACATCCTGAGGTGAGCGGTGACATTACCCCCTGCCATTTTTAAATTATAATATAATATAAATCAGTAATAATGCCTTTCTGCTGTCAAAAGCACAATGCAGTGAACTCTACAGAGAAGTCCTCGAATCTGGAAGGGCTAATTGTTTCACATTATATACTAGCAGAAATATTGATTACTTGTGTTCAACTGCCTTTCATATCTTTATCATTTTAATTTACTTATCTCCACTGTGCATTAATCCTCTAGTCTTCTAGCAGGGTCCTTTATTTGTTTATTTATTTACTTAGTTGCAATTATTGTTTGACAAAAAATAATTAAAAAATCACAAAACAGTATGAAGTATACTTCAATAAAATTTCCAAATTTTCAAGTTTCATTCCTCCCTCCCACTTCAGAAATGTATTGAGAAAAACGAATGTAATGCACAAATATAAGCCTCCGTTCGTCCGCCCATCTATCTATATAAAACAATAACCATGAAATATACAAAAATCGTATTTTTGAGAACTTATAAATTAAAATTTTACAAAATGATAATGTCACGTTATCTCAAGCTCATAAGTGTGCTTTTGTACTTTAGGACAATTTTGTACTTTAGGTAATTTTACATTGAAAAAAAAAAATCCCTTTAAGGAGCTGTATTTTGTCAGCCCACATTTTGTCTCCTCTGTCAGGTGAAATCATCAACACGGTTCTACCTGCAGTTATAGAAGGGGAAGATAAGAATAATAATGAGAAGTCTACAGAAACTGCTTGCTGGTTTCTGTCAAAACCAGCAGCAACCCGAACAGAAGACTGGGTTGCACTGACAGCATTTGCTGCAGCAGGCTTTCCTTTCTCTAGATATGCGCACAGACTGGAAGAGATGTTTTGCTGATCCATAGTGGCTAGCATGTTTGCTGCATTCTGATCTGCTGGGAGGGGATTTATACCATGTATGTCCAAGACAATGATCTGATGTAGCTATGTTCTCATGAAGAAACAGAGGAACAAGTTTAGATCAGTAGGCACTTTCTAAAAATGGATTCTAAATTCAAACTCATTTTGAATGCCAGGTACTGTAAAGCCAGTTCACACAAAAAAATGATAACTATAAGGACAACTATGATGCTAACTAGATTAGCATACACCAAAGCACAACATTCTGTTTAGGTTTTATTTGTGTTGTAGTTGTTGTCTTCCGCTTCAAATGCGCAAGCTCTTTAAAGCCAGGTGGATTGTGATTAGCTTTTAATTGTTCAGCACTTAACGAGAAAAAAAAAAATATGAAAGTCAGTCCAATGATATTGTTCCTCTGGGTTATTATTATTTTAGATGAAAGTCTCCATTCTCACATTCTCATTATTATTCCTATAAACCTTGACATATAAAATAACAGTCAGGTTTTTTTTTTTTTTAATAAATTTAACAATTTATTGAATTTTTAGATAAAATATAAAATATGAAAAAAGTTTGCATATATATATTTTTAGAGTATAATATTTGATACATTAGGCTTTTATGGCTCATATGATGTAAGATAATATGGAGCTCACACTCAAGGAGGAAAAAAAAACACCTCTGTTATATTCAAACTGAGTAAACGTATGCAGTTTGGTACAGTTGCTGATATTTATATGGCCAAAAAGAAAGATGAAATTCTGGTAGCTTTTGATGAAAATCAATGAGATCTTTATAACAGTACAGCAAACTACTTACATAAAATGCATATAAATTTCAGTTGTCACTATCAGTTGCTGAAAATATGTCTTAGTAAGATGATATTTAAATACTTAGTTTATGATCAAATCACTGTAGTTTGTATCATCTGGGTCAGAACATGTAATGCAATGCAATGGTTGAGAGATGTACAAATTAACATCCCTTAATGGACACCTATTATGCTAAATCCACTTTTACATGCTGTTTGGACATAAATGCGTGTTGGCAGTGTGTGAACACAATGACGAAAATCCACCCACTCCTTATTTTTAATCCCCATTAAACCAAATCAGTCTCACTAGGCATGTTGTTTTGATTCTCTAAGCAATATGACATCACATTGCTTAGGCCCCGCCCATGGCCTTTGATTGATAGCTCTGCATTGCCATAGTTTCCGCCCTCACCAAGTTGTATACTGTCCTCCATTTTCTCTGCGCTCGAGCAGCTGTAACGTCAACAATGTCTCGTAAGCATTCTTTGGATGTAAGACCCTAACCCTACCCCTTACAATAATGCAAAAATAGTAATTATTGTTGTACAGTGTGACAAAAATTATGCTGTATTGATGTGCACATGCCCAGTATAGCGCCATATGTTTCCCTTCTAGCCTTAACCCATGTCCACGTCGTCCCTGCACTGTTGAGTCAGTCGCACAGCTCGGTCCATTTAGCCACACCAATGACAGGTCAGCGCGGCGCAAGCTCTGCAACATCGTGCTGTTTCGTCCTATTTTTGGTGTGTTTGGCTTCTCATATGTATAGCTGAACACCGGGTCTCTTGCTCTCAGTCATGTTGCTTCTATCGGCTGTTTATTGTTGTAAGTATGCAAAACAGAGACGTATACGCTACGCCCTCTTCTGAAGACAGGGCAGGAATATGCAGCTCATTTGCATTTAAAGTGATACACACCAAAACTTTTAGTTTTTAGACATGCCCCAAAAACGACATTTTCCAGCTGTTATAATAAATTATTATTTTATGGGACACGTCCTTGCCAGGATTTTTATATTGCCTAACATATCCAGGTTTTGGCTGTTTGCACTTTGCAGATCGATCATTGTATTCCTTGACATTCACGAGAGCTATAGAGAGCAGAG
This sequence comes from Sinocyclocheilus anshuiensis, assembly GCF_001515605.1. NCBI lineage: Eukaryota > Metazoa > Chordata > Actinopteri > Cypriniformes > Cyprinidae > Sinocyclocheilus > Sinocyclocheilus anshuiensis. Next base: position 2,027,911 of record NW_015550226.1, on the reverse strand, counting down.
CAGACGTCTCCTTATGCATTCAAATCTCTCTCTCGCTGTACTTTGGTGTCATACAATGATCGGAGCGCAGCGACGCTTCAAGTTGAACAAACGAACAAACGTGCGCATATTTGCATCGCTTTGATCGCTCTCTGTAGATCTCACCTTCTCACACGCCACAATTGGTCGATTATGTACAATACCTGCATGTTATCGGTCAAACTACTTTGGATGTTTTAGGCAATATAAAAATCCAGGCCAGGACGTGTCCGATATAAATGGCACATATGGCCATCCTAATAATAGGTGCCCTTTAAAAGCCTGATGTAACTTATTGTTATTTTTCTACAAAAAAATATATATAAAATTATGATTAAGTTTCTTCAGTCCAGTAAGTGTTCATCTTGCAATATCACCAACAATATAAAATTAGTCTTATATTTACTTAAAAAATCAGTAAATCCCTCCTGAAGTATAAATCAGACAACATAATTCATGTAGTTGTGTACAACAGAACTTTTATTTTATTTTATTTTTTACATTTTTCAATCATATGTATAATTTAGATATTTAAATGTGTGTATCAATTCAATTCAAGTTTATTTGTATAGCGCTTTTCATGATACAAATCGTTGCAAAGCAACTTTACAGCAAATTAAGTTTCTACAATATTTAGTAGTAGCTTATCAGTGGTGACTGTCAGTTAATGTACATATGGCAGAAATGTACGGAAAAATCAATTAAAGACAATAACAATATCAATAACAATAACAGTTAGTGTTGAAATTTTAAAGTTATTGTCCTTGGTATGACGAGCCTTTATCCAAATGTTGTGTGCTTTCGTCAAACAACTGAAATATTGGTGTAGCAGTGAATGTTTTTATCACTGATCACAGAGACTTTTCAATGAGAAATCATACCAGTGGGCCACGTCAGACAGTTTTGGATATAAAACAAATTAATTATTTATTGCAAGCAGGAGTGGGCCACATGCCACGTTTAATTTCATACATATGCTTATATTCATGCACATGCTCAATTCTCTTGCAGTTGCAGTAGATTTCAGTCTAGCGTATCTCACCACATTTCCACCATTTACCTCTCACTGACTAAACAGATGGCTCACAATATAAAAACAGTGTCTACTGATGACTCTTTGTGCTAGTACATACTTTCATCTGAAGTCACATCCACTCTGTTTTATTCACTCATACTGTATTTATTTATTAATTTTTTAATCAGTTTCAGTTTCAGCTGTACAATTTAGGATACACGTATACAGTATGTATATAAGTCCTGATCTAGTCACGGTATAGATATCTTGATATCAGACTAAAGGCCCACTCACACCGAGCATGATAACTATACTGATAAAAATAAAGTCATAGTTTTAAAAATCATTCCAAATTGTAAATAAAAGCAGAATCCGCACCAAATATTTAGCGATAATGAAAGAACTGTCTTTTGAAGACAAATGCTATTCATATGTCCGTATGATTGTATGATTAATACTGATGTCAGTATGATTTTTTATTTTGTTGTATTTATATGGACAATGGATTCCTAAAGATAGATAGATAGATAGATGATAGGTAAGTTCGTAGATAGATAGATAGATAGATAGATAGATAGATAGATAGGTTCATAGATAGATAGATAGATAGATAGATATAGATAGATATATAGATAGATAGATAGATAGATAGATAGATGGATAGATGGATAGGTAGGTAGGTAAGTTCGTAGATAGATAGATAGATAGATAGATAGATAGATAGATAGATAGATAGGTTCATAGATAGATATATAGATAGATAGATAGATAGATGGATAGATGGATAGATAGATAGGTAGGTAGGTAAGTTCGTAGATAGATAGATAGATAGATAGATAGATAGATAGATAGATTTTCCCAATGTCCTGTTTCTAGCACAATATACATGGGGAAAAAATAAATAGATATATTAATTAATGGTTATGTTTTATTAAAGGGGCCATATGATGCGATTTCAATTTTTCCTTTCTCTCATATTCTGTTACACCAAATACACAAAATAATGATCTTTAAAAAAGCATCATATGACCCCTTTAATTCATTCCCTCATTTCAGTTAAATTGTGTCCATGTTGTACTAAATTAAAATTAGTATTAGTAGAACGTGACCACTATTTATCTAAAACGGTGGAATGAATGAATCAGTTGTGGGAAATTATTCTTAATTCACAAAACATTAAACACATTTTTTTTCTAAATGGATCTTCTCCATCAATAATTTTTGGTGGTGATGTTTGAACGGTAGCAATATGGAAAAGGCATTAAAGTATGAACAATAATTATCAAACATTAATATATTCTCCACTGTTCTTCAAGTAATAATCCTATAACATAACCAAAAAAATACATTTGATTTAGTGTTTTAACTTCTTTTTCACAATGCATACTTATACAGTTGAATTATGTAAAACAAAATAATAGTATATTATAGACTGAAACCTGCTTCTTTATATTCTGCTGAATGAGTCATTGGAGCAAAAAAGTTAAAGGATATCATTTGATTTTACAGTTGGAGAACATAATGTGAAAGAAAATTCAAAATAATTAGTCAAATGCTCAATGTTACAACAGCCCTAACCCACAAACCAACTGATATAATAATATACAAAACAAGCAGGCCATTGAAATAGTTTTAAAGTTATCTTCTAGTCAAATATTATTGTTGCATTAAAAGTGTCTAAATGTAAATCTGCCCCAAGCAACATACTACTGAGAAACTCCCTTTTTGATATTCTTTTCACATTTGTAGCACATGGCTAACAAAATGGTGGCAGACTGAGCATATGAATGAGCACAGACTGTTGTTTTTGATATCTTACATCTGAGAACGGAGAATAGACCTGCTGCTGTTGACAATCAAACACAAGACTGAGTAAAGCAGCAAACACGAGCTGCTTTCAGAAGCGCCGAGAAGGGAGGGTATGGAGCCAGCGGCAGACTGCTCCTCGTCCTTGAGAGGGAAAGGAAAGAAATGGGTTCTGAATCTGAAAATGTAATATTCCCGAGGAAAATAGTCAAGGTCTTGCATGTGTTCAGTAGCAGAATGCAGAGTGAAACAGGCTGATAATAGTGAAGGAGAGGTGAGTGGAAAGAAAGGATACGGGAGGTGAGGGGTGTCAAACAAATAGGTCTCGACACAAAGGTGGCGAGATTAATACCTAATGGACTGTGAAGCCAATATGCGGCTGTTTTGTCTGATGTTGAAAATGTACGAAGAGCGTACAGTAGAGGCCATCGCTACATCAAGGTCAGGTTTTGGCTTTTGAATGCTGTGACATGCTTTTGAGATGCTGCCATACGGTAAGTGCTCCTGGAAGTTTATAAATTCCTAATTAAAATGTGCCATGCAGTCAAATGGTTTTGTCTGGAATAAAGTAAATATGCAATTTCCTACTTCCTTCTTGAAATAACAAAAACCGGAAGCTTTTAGTGCTATTGGAAAATGAAGAGCACATGATGGCCTCATTCACACAAGCAGAAAGAATGTCTGTGGAAAAACATCCATTCATTTAGTTTTATGGATTTATGAATAATTTACACAGAAATTGGACCTGCTTGTGTTTTATGAATAAGGCCTTAGGTGTATGCTATAATTAATACCTATCAAGGAGGTCAAGGTTTGGTTGGTTAGCATAAAGCCCTAAACACACTGCACGATTTTCAGCTGTCCCAGACGAACGATTGGCATCATAAAACAATCGGGGCAATTTCTGTGATCGTGGTTTCTAATCGGTGGTCCTGTGTCGTGCAGTAAGAGAGGCTCAAAGACGGCCGTTGTCACGGTCTTGCGACCAAAGATACCCTACGATACAGCATGATCTTCGTGCAGTGTGTTTGCTGGTACGATCCACGTTTACTGACCAACCAATAACAATGCGACATGAAATCAACGCGACGTGGTGCTAAAACATAAAACTGCTTACCTCAAGCTCTTATGCCTTCCACAGTGGTACACTGTGATATTGTTCATTTGGACTAAACTACATCAAATTGGCAAGCATTTACATAAATTAGTTTCTGATTAAAAATTTAAGATTTTTAAGATGGTTACACTTTACTTCAAGGGGTGTGCATAAGACTGACATGACACCTTCATAATCATGACATGACACATGTCATGAATATGAAGGAGGTTTTATGCATGTTTATGACAACTGTCATTAAGTGTCATTCGCTCAGTTATGTAATTTTTAATGCAAAGATGACATTGTTTGAGATGTCTTTGTTATGGGCTATGGTTAGGGGTAAGGGTAGGGGTAGGGTTAGGTCAAATAATGTCATATTTGCATTAAAAATGACATAACTGAGCGAATGACACTTAATGACAGTTGTCATAAACATGCATAAAACCTCCTTCATATTCATGACATGTGTCATGTCATGATTATGTAGGTGTCATGTCATGATTATGTAGGTGTCATGTCATGATTATGTAGGTGTCATGTCATGATTATGTAGGTGTCATGTCATGATTATGTAGGTGTCATGTCATGATTATGTAGGTGTCATGTCATGATTATGTAGGTGTCATGTCATGATTATGTAGGTGTCATGTCATGATTATGTAGGTGTCATGTCATGATTATGTAGGTGTCATGTCATGATTATGTAGGTGTCATGTCATGATTATGTAGGTGTCATGTCATGATTATGTAGGTGTCATGTCATGATTATGTAGGTGTCATGTCATGATTATGTAGGTGTCATGTCATGATTATGTAGGTGTCATGTCATGATTATGAAGGTGTCATGTCAGTCTTATGCACACCCCTTCAAGTAAAGTGTTACCTTTTGTATATTATTTGTATAATACTCATTTGCTGAAACATTTTGTGTATATCCATAAATTAAACATAAGTTTGGAAATGAAAAATGTTGACCAAAAGCAGGCAATTCATTAAGTTAAACAGTTACACAGTTTTCTGCATTTCTTGGTTATTACTTATTTAATACAAACTAGAGTATTTATAACTTTGGAAAAATGATTTTACCCTCGATTGTGTGTTTTATCGACTTCCATTTGAACGCTCCTTGGAGGTGAATAGTGCACAGCAGTGCGACTTAACGATCCTTTAAGAAATCAGCAAACACACACTCACATACACCTCAATCCCCATTATCTTTATGAGTGTATAAATTGAAGGTCGTGCTCTACCCGGGGAGCAGACATTTCTCATTGCTTCTATCTCTATCTACTCTATCTGTTCACCTCATTCAGCTCTCCATCCACCTCTATGTCTCCGCAGCGATATTACACATGCACAATTTTATTTATCTTTATTTATATACATATATATAAATTCCACGCTCACTGGCCGTAGGTGGTCGTCTATCTCTGGAAGTAAACAAACTCAGGGTGCTGTACACTTGCTGGGTTGTGTAAGGGTTCTCATAAGAGATGTGCATTTATGTGCAAATTCATTGCTTGTGCTATTGCAAAGTCCCACTGTGATATTATTCATGGAGAACCAAATCTACCGAGGTTTCTAACGGCTGTTGCCTCTCTCTGCCTTCTGGTATATTCATGAACCTTTCAGCTGCAGAGTACCATCAAACAAGTGCTTTGTTCGAGTAACTCCCACCGACATCAGAACACCTTCCGCATCACACCTTTATTTGCTCAAGCCATTGATAAATGCCCAGATGGAGCAATTAATAGGAATAGTTTAACCTTTAGCTCTGTCTTCCCAGGGAAATCATTGTGACCTCATAACCCAGGTCATCAATACGCCGTCAATATGTCTCGCCATTTCAGTGCTTTCTGCTTTCCCCATTTAGTCGGGTTTTTATTAGGGAGATGTCTTTGTAAGCCCTAGCACTGCCCTTGTGAGGCGATCGATTCTGCACACACGTTTTTCTTCAGAGGATCTGATTCTGTTCTTTTAATTAAGTTGCAGTGTAGCTCAGCAAACTGCCAAGAATGATTGAATTTGCAGTGACAGTTTACACCCATTTGGCCCCCTCTGACCAGAGGCATTTCCACAGGCCATATAGCAGGCAATGGTATATCAAATAATAATGGGGTATATTCAATAACACATTGATCAGTTTGTTTTTTTACTAACATTGATAGTGCTCTGTGTAAGTTCACATATCACTTGCTAATGCACCAACAAGTTAACAGTCAGTTAGTTCATCATAGCTAGCCCACATGGAATCTGCAAGCTTCTGACTTAATGTGCCCCAATTATGCTTGTTCGGATATTACCTTTCATGTAGTGTATAATTGAGCTGTTTGTGAATGTAAAAAGTAGGCAAGGTTTCAAAACTCAAACTACATTATAAAAGGAGTTTTGTGTTATATACGGTGTTGCATACCCATTGCACAGCTATAGCTCTCTGCAAACGTATGTGCTTGTATTTAAATACTTCTGCTAATCATCTGTGGAGCCTTTATTACCTAAATTTGTGTCGATTAATGCAGACTGTCTGTTGTGCTTACTACCTTGAGTGATGATAAAGTGTGGAGCAAGATTTTGGTGCTGTTCGTATCAATGTGTATTCAAGTGCTGAAGAAGCCTTCGGAGCTGCAATTCACACATGGCAGTGGGCGTTATGTTTCTGACACACGCTATGAGTGGTAGGCCAATCACAATAGAATCACAGACACTCAGAAAGCAGGGCCTTAGAAAGATCAAATCCTTGAACAATTCATTCCAGACACTGTGAGAAAAGAGCTGATGCTGCAATGTATATAATAAGAAAAAAATCCATTTACCTTGGATGCATTTAAACCTATTGTAAAAGACCTCTAAAAGAATATTTGGAGCACAAAGCACAAAATGGGCACCATAAGGTTGGAATACACTACACAACTTTTGCAATGATTTACAGTGTGGAATAGTCTGTGCTATTTGCTGAAATTCAGAGCTTGTCTGTAGATTTTAAGCAGTCAGAGTTGACAGTAAAAAAATAAAAATAAAATAATAATATATATATATATATATATATATATATTTAATGGGCCCAGACTATGGCTCTTCAGATTAATAATTTATAATTTTTAAGTTTTAGTTTGATATATATTACAACATTTTGAGCCAGTTTTAGAACACTTAAACCCAGTTTCACAAACAAGGCTTAAAACTAGTCCCAGATTAAAATGCTTGTCTGAGCTGTTTTAAATTAAATAAACTTGCACCGACGTCATTAAAGTATGTCAGTGCCATTGTTTTGTCTCAAGATGCACACCAGTAACATTTATAAAAGCATAATTGAACTATAGCCTAATCTTGGCTTAATCTAAGCTCTGTCTGTGAAACCAGGCCATGGTGTTTTCATTTGTCATGGATCTCACGGCAACGAGGCACATGTTTCTGCATGAGTTTGTTGTGATCAAAACAACTTGAAAGTCTGTTCAGATTCCGTTCAGATGCAGAATGTTTTTCAAAAATCAACATCTGACGTGTTTATGTTTTACATGTCCTGAGAAAGTGACAAAAAAATCTGATGCAAAATCCAATAAGAGTGGTCAGGCTGAAACGTATTTCCAGAAAAGCTATTTAAATAGGATTTCAAACCACATATGAATGTAGCTTGAAACAGGTTTGTAAAAAATACATTTCATGTGAATTTTTATTTTTTTTGCCATTCACACTTGCTAGATATGCACACAAATCGGATTTGGACTGATAGTCTGAACAAGACTTTTGTGAGCTGGTCATGGCTCTTCACCGAATTCACTACCATCCTTCTGAACATATCTTCTCAGCAAGCAACAACTGCTTAAATTAAAACGATTGTTGCAAAATTAGAAGTTTATGACTTGTTTCTGATTTATGCCTGCAGTTTAGGCTAGGGATAAGTTAAATTTGATAGTCAATTAACACAACTATGCCAGTAATTAACAACGAATGCGGACAGATTAAAGAAAAAAACTCCCACTGCATTCAGTTACGACAGCCACCTGTTGGGGACCAATGAAGTTGTTTTTCCTTTAATAGCAGTGGATCCCCAGCTTGCATGATGCCTTTAGCTGGGTAATTTATGGCTTATGCAGGGCAAATGGTACCGCGGCGTTGCTGATCATTATTCATCTCAGCACAAGTTCTCAAACGCGTCCCGACAGACTGCAGATACAGACACAGGCCAGTTGCTTTTGCTGAGCTTTCAACTTAACAGTAGCAAAGCACATAGATTAATCCCGTGAAAACAAAGATTTTTGGAAATTAAGTGACAAGATGCAATTTTCCACCCCGCTGGCCTGCTGCACGGGGGCTGGAGGTAGACAGCTCAGCTGACGGGGTGTGCCTGTGCAAATGTGCATGTGGGATTTCACTCTGATTTACAAGAAGGGGTGAAATATGCATTTAGAACAACATCCCACACAGTTGTAATCTTTAATGCAAGCCTTGACTGTAATGTAGTTTTGTATATGATGCGAGTGATGGTTGAAGTCTTCTGTTGATGAAAGTTTTTTTTTTTTTTTTTAACCAACCAATCACCAACTACTGAGCACTTAGAGCATGATGGACTTCTCTGAACTTATTCATGACACAGGCCTCAGGCAGTGGTTCAATATACCTTCAGAAACCTTTAAAAAATACTGTCCCAGCATTTTATAAATACCACACCTTATGATAAATTTATAGATATTACAAACCATGCATGCACTTAAACCCAAGTAAAATATTGAAATAATATGGGCTATTTTTGGACATCTAGTCACTCTGAATTTGCTGAATATTGGCATTATACTAAGTGAGAGATTGCTGACTGCTGGTGTTTTAAAGTTGCACTAATGTGATAACTAAGTAAAAGTTATACACATACACTCATGGACCTTGACCACTGCGGTAATTTCCGGTGACATGTCAGTTCATGTCAAGCTTGATGAATTGTAAAAAAAAAAAAAATGCTGGTCAAAAGGAGATATTTCTTTTTCCTCAATGGTCTGATTGATTACAATGGATCCTGGTTCTCTACATTCTTCTCTTCCAATCTCTTTAGTGGGCACTTGAGTAACTATGGGGAAGGCATGCTGATTAGGTGGCACACTCCTGTTTGAACCTCCTGCATGGATCTGATGTCTGGCTCATTCAATAATGTGTTTCTGAAAGCACTCTAACACATTATTACAGTAAGCCTTTGATCTTTTCTATCCTAATGTTGTGTAGGAAGGCTTTTGACTTTGCATTTCATCATTATTCTTCCAGTTTAAACATTGCCTTACTAACATAATGAATAATTAAATCGTTTAATTTATGACTTGTGCCCATAATTTGTGCTAGACATTGTATAGACACTGTAATGACAGAGTAGGATGAGCTTCTCCTGCTAAGCCTGGTTCCTATCAAGGTTTTTTTTTTTTTTTCCCAGTCACTATCGAAACATTTTATGGAGGTTTTTGTCCTTGCCACAGTCACCTTTGGCTGCTCACTGCGGCCTTTAAGACATTAAGGCACAATATTCTGTAAAGCTATATATGTAACAATGTGGATTGTGCAAATACAAATAAAAATGATTAATGTATCTGCATCAAGACTGGTCAACTTTGCTGCTTACTCTGGCCAAGAATCACTGACATGTAAAGAGACTCAATACACTCAGGGGTGTGTTTCCTTGGAACAGTGTAAATTTGAGCTACACACTCAAAAATGGTTTGTTCAGTAAACTTAGTAAAATTAAGGAAAATGTTTCCATGCAATTGGTTTAGGTCTGTAAAACTAATTATACAAATACAGCTTTACTACAGCGCAGCCCATCAAAACATGTCACACACTGTGGGGGAGCAATATTGTGTTGCAAAATTACTATAGTTAGTAGAATGTCTAAGGTGGACTAATGGAATAATGTGTAACCTTGTTACATTTGTGATTGGTTTTATTTTCGTCACTTTCTTCTTATTATTTTTTTTTATAATAATTTATAATCAATAGTAATTTATGTAGTTTGCCATTTGATTTATATAATTTATAATTTAACTATTTGTTATCTTATGATTGTGGAGTTTCATGGAGTGTTTGTCAAATAATAAATAAGAGCAAATACCTCTCTATTTCAAGGTTTTATGGATGGGATGTTGACGTGAAGCAGCTTGGTATTACAACAATTGTTGTATTTGTGCCGATGGACACTGAAACATATACAAATAAGATTATTCATTATCACATTCCATAAACTCATTTTATTCATTATACACTCATTTATTGTCATTATTTTGTCTCCTGCTTCTGGTCTTCCCTAGCTTTCTCAGGCAAATCAAGCAACTCTTGGGTTACGTATGTAACCATGGTTCCCTGAGAAGGGAACAAGACACTGCGTCCTCTAGGGGTCGCTATGGGGGAACACCTTCAGTGTGACCGGTGTCTGAAGCATATATCTAAAAACGACAATAACATTGGCCGGCGACAGCCTATGACGTCATTCTTCGTCTGAAGCTTGTGTCCGAAGCATGGCAGGGAACCTAGAGGACGCAGTGTCTCATTCCCTACTCAGGGAACCATGGTTACATACGTAACCTGAGACGTTCCCTTTCAAGGGAACTTCGAACTGCGTCCTCTAGGGGTCGCTATGGGGAATGGTATACCCACGCCACCATGCTGAGGGGAGTGCATGCCAAACCACAGGCGAGCACTAAGTACCAACTCTACCAAAGCTGTAAGGGAGTTGCCCCTGGGACGTTACCCAGTGACATTATCCCCTACGGCCAAAGGCCTGAGCTACATACCCCAAAAAGCCTAGAATCATACTAGTCTTGGCCTGTCACACAGGGGCTACCGCACGTTTCTCTTTGTATGTGCTGAAGGAACTGTTTCAACAGACCCCTAGTAGCAACACCCTGTTAAAGTAGGTATCATACTATCAGGCTAAGATACATAGGTAGAGTGGTGCCCAAGATGGAACTGGGGCCTAACCGACTCAAAGAAAGGGCACGAAGCCGCCGCGCGTACGGCCAAAGGAATCAGGAAGAGATTCCTTTAAGGGGATACGACCAAGCGCCTAGAATCGTACTAGGTCTTGGCCTGTCACCCAGGGGGCTACCGCTTGCTCTGCATGAGCTTGCTGAAGGAACTGTCTCAACAGACCCCTAGTAGCAACACCCTGTTAAAGTAGGTATCCTGAGGATACATAGGTGGAGTGGTGCCCAAGGTGGAACCAGGGCTTAACCAACTCAAGAAAGGGCACGAAGCCACCACGCGTAGCCCCTACCATACAGGATTTTAGAAAGAACGCAAAATGCTTGATGTGCAAACTTACCACAGTGTGGATTTGAAAAAGTGCACAGGGACTTTGCGTGCACACTTACCATATCATGGATTTTAAAGATAACGTTCTAAGGGGCCCTCATGGCACTCTGAAGGAGCAGTCCATAGATGGAAATGGCGCATCCCAAGAACAATACGTCTGAGAAGTCACCAACTCATCCTCATGGTATAATGCTGGAATGGCTAGCAGTAAGTTACCTAGCTGAGGGAGCATAACACCCAGCTGAAATCCTGAAGGGTAAGCGTACTGCAAGCTTAGCCAAAACGCATCAGGGAGGCAGAGGAAGGGCCTAGTTTGCCTGATGTTGCCGGTTCCAGGTGCTCTGTGAAAACAGAGAACTCAACTCTCCACGTGAGAGGAGAACTCCGAATTCAGAAAAGGAGTAGCGTGCTCATAGGCAACCCTCTGATAGAGGGGAGCACTGCTAAACACCACCACGAGAACAGCCCACGGAGCGGGGAATTCAACTCCTCAGAAGGGGAGAGAACTTGAACGCTCGGAAGAAAGCACCATGCTCATAAATAACCCTCTACAGTGAGGGGAGCTATGCTTTAAAAATGTATCAACAGAGAAACACTAGTTGAGTGGAGCCCAAGGCCTAAGCCAACTCAGAGAAAGGGAACAAGGCTGACAACGCGTAACCCTTACCATACAGGATTTTAGAAAGTGCGCCGAGTGCTTAGCATACACACTTACCACCATGCAGATTTTAGAAAGTGCACAGAAGCTTAGCGTGTGCACTTACCATAGTATGGATTTTATAGAGATCTGCTCACAGATGCCCAGAAGTCCTCAGCCACTCAATCGGGAGCGACAGGCTCAAAGACAACCCTCTGCTTGGCCAGAAGGGGGTGCTAGATTAGAAGGGGTAACCCAGCAGGGCCCAATAAGAGACAGTCCACTGGTGCAGCTGGACACGGTCTCATGCTCTCTATCTCGATAGAGAGTGTGGGTCAGGTATAACCAGACATGATAGAATCTGAAGAAATAGCGGGACCCAATAACCATTCATGCGTATAGAGCTTACTGCTCCTCAGAGCAGAAGCACAAAGGAGGGGTTCCCACAGAAACACAAATCCCTCTTACCTCAGGGAACGCAGTGTACTCCAGCCCACTCCACAGAGGGGTGATTATTGGTTCAGCCATAAGGGCAGTGTGACAGTGAGGACCCACGGGCCCGACCGTCTATGGAGCATTGAGCTCCTCAACGCGTCAGCGAGAGGAGCTCTAGCTCAGAGAACGTGCATGAAGGTTAAGGAATGATTCAAATCTCAGGAGACCTCTCAGGGTGAGAAATGAGTAGTTCGCACCTGGCCAGAGGATAGGGAGCATGTTGCGAAGCATGTACTCAGAGGAGTACTAGCCCACGAGAAGGACCCAGAGGTCCTGAGGTTGCAGCGTTATACTGGGGACCTGATGCTGGGAGACTTCCTCAGAAGCCCAGGCTGCGTGTCCAAGCCGAAGATGAGGGCTATCACCAGCCTGGAACCAGAATCAATGAGTGAAACCATCACTGAAATCGATGAACAGCAGGAGGTCCTGACTTAGCAGGTGGGTCAAACCTGAAGTCAGAAAAACAGAACAGGTCCGTGTAGCACTGCAGAGAAAGGCTAGCATCAAATACACAAGAACTATGACTCAGGCTCATGATATAGGCTGGAGGCGAAGTCCGAAGCCTGGACCCTCGTGGAATGAAGGATTTAAAGGCAGCTGAGCACGTCTTGGCCTCCTTAAACCTCACGACCACCGTCTCGACGGAAGTACCGAAAAGCTCAGAAGGGGAAACCGGTGCATCAAGAAGAAAGCCCTTCTCTTTTGAACCGATATCCACCAGACTTACCCACAGATGTCTCTCCGTAAACACCATGGCTGCCATTTTTTTGGATCTCCCAATGGCAGTGGCGGCCTGCTTAGCGGCACTGAGAGCAAGATTTGTGGTGCGATGCAACACAGCCACCTCATCAGGGGATAAACCCTGCCTTTATCCAGGTCTTTCAGCAGATCAGCCTGAAAAGCCTGAAGCACCACCATGGTGTGCAACGAGACTGCAGCCTGACCTGCTGCCGCATATGCCCTACCATTCAAACAGGTTTGGATGGCAGAGAGGGAGCCTTAAGAGAAGATGTCTACCCCATGGAGAGATAGCAGGCCAGCATCTCTTCAACAGGTGGCATCTTCTCATAACCATTCTCACACATCCCCTCGATGTTGGCATAACTAGTATGCTGGACTCTGTGGATGCGGGACGAGAATGGATTTTTCCAAACCTCCTCGATCTCCAAATGAAGATCGGGAAGGAATGGAAGGCTCCTTTTCTTTTTTTTCTTTTTTTTTTACTCAAGCCGGAGTGCAGTATAATGTGGTTATTTGAGAAGGACATTATATAAACCATCTGTCCAATAACTGCTGACAGATCCACACTATACATTTCCTATATAAACAAAAGGAAATTACTGATAGGGAGAAATTTCCTGTCAGGTCCTTTCCATGTTCTCACCGCGACGCAACGTGCAGCATACATTCAGCTCCTGCGGCAGCTAAACACGCTCTGGCCAACCGCTAGATTACCTCGGAAATCAAGAGCGAACGAAAACTGCTGCCGCGAATTCATCACTATTCCCGCGAGAGACGAATGCACTCACTCTTCACTACACACATACACACAGCACGCAAGCCGTGTGGAACTGCAGGTATCAGAGCAAAGCCTCTGGCGAAAAACATGCACTCCTAGTCGTGTTTAGCTTAACGTTAACATAAACAAATGGTCAGTGAACACAAAGAAGAGGATGACGTGTTCTCCCGGCGCCCTTTTATACTGTGATCGCGCAGGGTAATGACGTCATAGGCTGTCGCCGGCCAATGTAATTGTCGTTTTCAGATATATGCTTCAGACACCGGTCACACTGAAGGTGTTCCCCATAGCGACCCCTAGAGGATGCATTTCGAAGTTCCCTTGAAAGGGAATTATAATTTTTTTACAAAAATGTGAACTTTTCTGATGCAGAACTTCATAAGCCAACTTCTAGAAATTTAATTATGCACATTTATGTCCCCTTTAAATGGATTGAACATAATGATATCAGGTTGTGACAAAATGTTCTAGAATTTTGTTGCTTGAGATCATTTTAACAAAGCAGAGTGAACAAGCAGCAATTTTTTTTTTTAGTTCATGCTGAATTTATTTACTTATTATTATCATTTATTTATTTTTTTAGAGGAGTGGAGGCAGCCATGTAGGGAAAGAGAGGGGGAATCCGACTGGGACATGACCCAGGTCAGGTCTGAAATGGGCCCCATGAGCCAACAGCTCTTACATGTCCTGAGCATGTACACAGTCCACTATGCCACAACTTTGACAAGGATAGATAATACCACAAAAAGCTAACAACTTTATTTTCATAGTCCATTTTATACATTCTGCTGACTATAAGTAACTTTGCAACTAAATGTGAACCATCTCTCATCAGATTATTAGTAGACTGCCTGCTTAATATCTTTTTACATTTGTGACCCTGTCTGTGAAATCCAGGCTAAAGTCTCAAAATCATATATATATATATATATATATATATATAAAAACTACAATTCTGCTTGTAGATATTAGTTTACTTGCTACAACACTACAAAGCCAATCAAATCAAGGATAATAACATGCACTTCCTTAAAAGGAAAGATTACGCATTAGTGAAACAGAAATCTCTTTGGTCAACAAATGAAAAAGACCTATTTTTAGCATCCTCTCTATTGACTTTAAAGGTTACTGTGGCAATACAAGTAAAGGCCAGTGCTTTTCTCAAGAGCACCCTGAATAAACTCTGAAATGGGGAGTGTACAACATGAAATAACTTTTTGGTTCCTCTCCTCCATGTACACAGTGAGTGGCTGGTCTGATCCATATCTGAAGTAATGACCCCCTCATTTCTCTCGGCACCTACCCCGCAGGAAAGAAAATCAGCAAACACAGAGTAATTGGTGGAGCTGGAGGTTCCCCTCAAGCGCCCTCCTCCTTTGACAAACCAAACATAAATAAAAGAGAAGGAAAGTGATGAGAGGGGCCTGGAGCCACACCAGATGAGGAAAAGCCACAAAGGCAGGCAATGACACACATATCAATGCAGCCCCTGCAAGGTAAACAATGACTTCTAATTATGAGCTGAAGTTTTAATTAAGACGAGGCTATACTAATTACAGCCCCTGACAGCGATGATTGAGTCTGAGATCCCATGTTCTGATTAGTCAGAACTGTCGGAAACCCTTACTGCTGGGGCTGGAGATGATGATAAAATTACCTGCCCTTTCTCAGCGGGAGCGCCGCTCATCATCCTCAACTTCAAGCTCCTGCCAGTGAGCTGAAGATGACACAAGTAAACTGTGGACAGGGGAAGTGATGTGGAGCTGATCAGTGGCATGGCACTTCAGTGCGTTCTTAATCTTAATCAGAAATATCCAGTGTGTAAGGAAAGACAAAAGTAAATAAAGGTTAAGGCTGGAATATGTTTAATTAATTGAGCCAGAACAAGAGAACGTATTATAATTTTTAAATTAATATACCTATAGCCCTCTTAAGCATTCTGATGTCCACCTGGGATGAATATGAATTATTTCAGGGTATTATTTTGCCCAGTAAGTACATGATGAAAGTTAAATTGGTTTCAACCTCATTGGGTTGCCAAATGTACCTCCCAGGGAGTCAGAATGCAAAGTTTTTTTTATTAGTCTGCTGTGAAGTAAAGTTTTTGTTGACAAGTTGCTGGGGCTGCTACAATGAGTAATAAAATGAGTTTTTTTTTTTAGATATGCCATATCTTTAGGTTTGAAAACATCACAGTGCACAGTATGTTTGAAAGATATTCATCATTTTGTTTGAGGGTTATAGCAGCAAGTAAACAAGACATCTTTAAGCCATTGGTTTGTGTATGATTCAGACTGCATTCCTGGGCTGCATCCTTCATCAGGCACCAGGTCTCGACTGACGTTCTGCAGGAGGAGGTCTAGGTGAATCAGAGATGAGTTGCAGTCATGCAAGACTCGGGCAGCTCAGTTAGCTTGGCTTGGGCTGGCATTCTGCCTCCGACGAACGAGACAAAATTCATGATGCAGTCAGATTTTCACAGGGGACCAGATTTGGCCCTGGATGAGCTGTAACTGTTGCCATAGAGCCTGGCTTGGGACCCTGGATGTGGGAGTTATCAAAGATTTACATGTACCTTTACTCATTCGCCATCATTCGACATGTATAATAGTTTTGATGCGTGTAATTTACATTGTAGAACAAAACAAAGTCAGAGTATGGTCAATTTAATTACTCATTAATTGAAATAGCCCATTATAAAAACCCATAGGAAAATCTTAGAAAAATCCATGGCTAATTAGTCTTCTGGGTTTTGACGTCATGGCTATATTATTCTATTACATGCTCTAAAACATACCAATAAGGCTTTATGTAGGCATATATTGAACTTTTTTTGCATAACATTGTAAAAATATGTATAAAACTGGATAAACTGATTTAATTGAATGATTGTAAATTCACCCCTTTATTATCATTCTAGTTGTTGTCTTTTTGTACTGTTCTATATTGCTTTAATGTAAAAAAAAAAAAATGATTAAGAAAGCTGTTTTTGGTGAGAACAGACTAAAGTAACTTATTTTTCTACTGTACATCTGGCCATAGCAATCTCTATGATTGCAAGGTTTATCCTTACCCTCATAGTTGAATGATTTGATGTTTTCTAAAACCATAACATTCACAGTCCTGTGGTTGGAACTATAGTTTTCTACATGTGGTTAGAAACTTAGTTTCTTGTTAGTTTGACATGTGGACTTAATAAGATAAAAAAAAAATGCGATGGATACTTTATATTTAATTTAATATATTCCATTCCATACACACATTTTAAGGGTTAATTCACACCAAAATGAAAATTATGTCTTCATTCACTTAACCTCATGTCATTCCAAACCCATAATACATTTGGTTATCTTTAGAACATAAATAAATATTATTATTTTTTAATAAAATCTGAGACAATTTCAACGTCACTCCATTGAAAGTATGTTCACCCAAAACTTTCATAAAGAGATCAAACAATTTTGATCACCTAACGATGTTTACAGCATTCATATTTGGTCACCGAAGCTCAAGCATTCTTGCTTGACGCATACAAAACATTCTCTAGGTGGCGCTAGTAATGTAAACAAGCTTGAAAACATGATTACCAAGGGGATTGCTGATGTCAAGATTTATAGAGGATAGGCTTCTGGACGAATGGTCAAACCGCGTAGAAAAAGCTGCGGTTTTAAAAATAACCGCGTTCGTGTGGACAGGGCTTCAGTCTGTTCACACCAAAACTGATTGCTTCTAAAAACATTAAACCACACAAGTTGCACAGCTTAAAAATTTTGCTCACCATTTACTTATACTTTATAGACCTACAGATCTGAAATCTTAACTTCTTTAGCTTTAGTTTGTTCTGCCTGTGATGAGAGGTGATTGTGCACTCTTGGAATGGAAGAGAACGTATATTGTTTTGTTTGCACACGCACAGAAAATCAAACATTCAACATGAGGAGATGCTGATATTTACAGGTCAACCACCAATGTCAGGCTCCAGGTGTGCACTGGTTTGCTGTCTAGTTGAGGTGCTGCTCAGCATATTTTATGATAAGAGCAATTTTGCCACTCATTTTCCAAAAAAAAGTAACCAAATTTAGTTATCACGAATAACATATAACTTCAAATAATCAGTACCCAGCTGAAAGATCTGAATGTATAGAACTGTCTTTTGTTAGTCATATAAGCCCAACATACTTTTTAAACAACTTGACTCTGTTACTGTCGGCAAAAAAACTGTTGCCAGTCAGTAAAAAGCAGTATTTTGTGAATGAATATTAAACAGTCTTTGACTGTGGAAAGGAAGCACATTACTATTTAGGCAGTCAGCAGTGAAATGGCAATACAGCTAGAGAAAAATACATGTCTCTTTTCATATGGTTCAAGGATGTAAAATATGTACTGTACTAAGCAAAATGCACTATTTAAAAAATTAACTTTTTGTTACCAATTATTTTACACTAGGATGCATTCTAAGTGGTAAATCTACTCAACTCAGGTAAAAAGAAACACAAAATTGGTTTAGTGAGTGCAACTAGTTTTACTGTATAGTGTAATTGTTAGTGTTCTCCATATGGAACAGTTTTGCCATTTTGCTACACTTTGTGTTCATTTCAGTATACACAAAGTGACAGCATATTTGCATACAGAAAATGCCAACTTCTTACAGTCAGATACAGATAGGCTACTTGTCTAAATTTTTTTTATACATTTCCCCAACAGTCATCCTGTGTACTGGATTGTAGTGCTGCTTCTTAGGTATAGAACTGATCTGAATTAATATATAATTTAATGTAAGTATTTTTTAATTCTTTGGATTTAGACAAGCTATATATCATTTCTGAAAGTACACATAAATACCTAATTAAGACTGCCTCAAGACCTCAAACGTTTATGGTGATCTACATGGCAGACCTGAGCAGTGATATAACCACACAATCAATTCTAATTCAAATAGGAAACCATAAAGGCATTAACATCCAAATTATAGTTAATGTTACTGAATGGACACTCATCAAAAGAACTTTATAGCAAAACTGTGCAAGGATATCAGAAATGGTGTAAGATAATAGGCTAGCTATCGGCAAAGTGTATAAATCATGCTAAAAACTTCCTGTCTTTAATTTTCTAGAATCTCTGTAACATTTAATTTGTTTGTTTGTCACGTCAAAAGAAATTAGTGAGTCATATGTAATCATCTTCTGTTCCTCATGACAAATTAGCATTGCATCCCGAAACCAGAGGAAAGCCTGCAGTTGGATGAGTTGAAATATCATAGTTATTTTCATTTGAGCATATTTTTTGATCTATAGGAAGATTTATGGCATGTCAAGTCTGTAGTCTTGTGTTTAAATTGACTAAACATTCAAAACATATCGACTACCTAAAATGAAAATATAGAGAATGCATAGAACAAAATAAGTTGCACAACTGCAAATGCCTACCCAGGCTCTTTAGAAATACATGCCTCTACCTTCACTACTGAAAAACTCAAGAACATACCTATACACAAATTACTGCAGTTTCCAGTTGAAAGGAACGAGGCAGTAAAACTCTGACAACTTTTATTCCTTTCACCCAATTTTCACACAATTTCTTGTACAATTTCAACATGCTGCGAGATTTGAAAACTGATACTTTTGTGTCACATATACAGCTTCATATATGAGTTTTCTAACTCAACAGGTTTGCTTGGTAGCTCACGTGATACGGTGTTGCACTTGAAATGCTTCGGTGCGAACCCTTTGAAACCACGGTTTGAAAAAACAGCTCAAACCCGCATAGAAAGAAGTTAAATAGCATCGGTTCCCCAGCCTTTT
>NW_015550226.1:2007776-2008039 GCF_001515605.1 Sinocyclocheilus anshuiensis | reverse complement strand
AAAAGTTAAAAAGCATCGGTTCCCCAGCCTTTTTTTTTTTTTTTTTTTTTTTACATCACTTTTGCTTTTGCTAAAACTATCAGGTTAATGGTTTATGGTTGGGTTTGGTGTACGGGGTTTGTTATTTTACAACACAATAGACCGTTAACCATTTAGCGACTCTCAGACCACTTTAATTCTTAAAGGGGTCATGTGATGCGATTTCAGTTTTTCCTTTCTCTTTGGAGTGTTACAAGCTCTTGGTGCATAAAGAAGATCTGTAA
>NW_015550226.1:1995196-2007424 GCF_001515605.1 Sinocyclocheilus anshuiensis | reverse complement strand
TCTTTATAAAAGTTAAGAGTCAGCCACACCTACCTAAAACGGCTCGTTCTAACACGCCCCCACATACCTACGTTTATGCATAATGCCGCCTAAATGTTCACGCCAAGAAAGAAGGCGTAACTTTTATTCTCGCTGTAGTATTGTTGTTGCCGCTGTTGTGGAGATGCTGTGTGTTTCGTTGTGAAAGCAAAACTATTTTTTTTGCCTTCCAAAAGAGGAAGGTATCCGCTTCGTCATTCCTAGAGCTGAACTGTGCTGGTCTCTGAGGAAATACATCAACTTCGCGCTGTGGATCGCCGGATCGGCTTTTACCGTGGACGAAGCGGAGTCCAGCCCGGGGTCGTCACATGTGGTTGCCACAAGCCCGCCGGCCGCTCCTTCGTCGAATCCACCGCCCGCGCCGTTCTCAAGTCCGCCTGCTGTTCCTTACTCAAGCCCGCTGTGTGTGATGCTGTGTGACGCATTTTATGGAGGACTGTTTCCTTTTTTTTTTTTTACCTTAAACCGCATAAACACATTGCATTACACCAAATACACAACATAATGTTCTTTTTAGCAACGTCATATGACCCCTTTAACGCAATATGTATCTGAAACAACATAATAAAAACACAGCAATACAAACCTGTACCAACGTTATAAAAATGTACCACAATTAAATATTGAACGTGTTTTAGTGCCACCCACTGGACATTTCACTTTGAAACTGCTGCGAAACGTGCAGTAAGGTAAGTAATATCTAGCTAGCTATTTAACTCAGTAGACTTAAGTTATATTAGACCATCTTTATGGTGAAAGACAAGGAGAATGTAAGGTGTTGGGTTAGGAAGAGGCAAGGCTCTTCGCAGTGTTAAATGGGTTTTATTTAAAAGATGCAATGAAACGGAAGCAATGACAGGTCTCTTCTTTTGTATTGTGACACAAGAAATGGACACATCCATGTGTAACACATCCATCACAAGAAACCAAAAATGTAGGGGACTTGGTTCTATGCAGAGGTTGTTGGTCGAATGTTGAGATGTGGGCGTGGCACTCAAAAGTGAAGGCAGATGAACGTCAGTTTGCAGGGGTGGATTTAAATGGACTAAATTATTGGAGACATTCTACATACTGTATGTCACCAGAGAGTAGTCTATTGTTTCTTTGGTAGATTGAGTTTTGAACATAACGAGAGAAAAACATAAAAAAAATAAAAAAATAAAAATAATAATATATATATATATATATATATATAATAAATTATACATATGCACAAATGAACTAATTACTATGATATCTATAATGTGATCTATACAGTGCATCCGGAAACTATTCACAGTGCTTCACTTTTTCCACATTTTAAATGTATTTTAATTTCTAATTTAAATACATTTTAATTAGTAAACAAAATCAATCACATGTACATAAGCATTCACAGCCTTTGCTCAATACTTTGTTGAAGCACCTTTGGCACCAATTACAGCCTCAAATCTTTTTGGATATGATGCGACAAGCTTTGATTATCATCATTTGGCAATTATCTGTCATTCTTCTCCTCGCCTCTTCACCTCTCAAGCTCTGTCAGTATGGATGAGGGCAGACGCACATTTTCAGGTTTCCTGAATGCTCTGGACTAGGTTTTCATTAAGGCTATCTCAATATTTTGGTGCACTGAGCTTTTCTTCTACTCCGACAAGTCCCTCTATCCCTGCTGCTGAAAAACAGCCACACAGCATGAGGCTGCTACCAGCACACTTTAGTTTTGGGATGGTACTCTGCAGGTGATGAGCAGAGCTGGTTTCCTTCAAATATGATGCTTAGAATTGAGGTTCATCAGACCAGAGACTCTTTTTTCTCAGAGTCTGAGGGTCCTTTCGGTGCTTTTATGCAAATTCCAAGTGTGTTTTCATGCGTCTTCACTGAAGAGAGGATTGAGTCTTGCCACACCGCCATAAAGCCCAAATCGGTGGGGTGTTGCAGTGATGTTTGTCCTTCTGTAGGTTTCTCCCATCTGCATATATGATCATGGAGCTCAACTAGAGTGACCATCAGGTTCTCACCAGTCTAGACAAGTCCCTTCGCCATTAATTATTCAGTTTGGCCAGAGGGCCAGCTCTAGGAAGCCTGGTTGTTTCAGACTTCTTCCATTAAGGGTAACAGAGACTACATGCTTCTGCGAACCTTCAATACTGCAGAAATTTTTCTGTACTCTTCCCCAGATCTGTGCCTTGATACAATCCTGTCTCAGACGTCTACAGACAATTCCTTGGACTTCATGGATTGGTTTGTGCTCTGACATGTACTGTTAACTGTGAGACCTTATATAGACAGGTGTGTGCCTTTGCAAATCATGTCTAATCAACTTAATTTACCACAGGTGGACTCCAATCCAGTTGTAGAAACATCGTAAGGAAGATCAGTGTAAACAGGATGCACCTGAGTTCAATTTCTTGACAAAGGCTGTTAATACTTATGTACTTGTGATTTTTTCGTTTTTCAATTTTTAATAAATTTGCAAATATTTAAAACAAACTTCTTTCATGTTGTCATTATGGGTATTGTTTATAGAATTTGGAGGAAAATAATGAATTGAATCCATTTTGGAATAAGGCAGTAACATAACAAAATGTGGAAAAAGTGAAGTGCTGTTTACACTTTCTGGATGCACTGTAACAGACAAACAAACACCACTGCAGGCCATGTGCTCCAACACAAAACATGATGCACACGACAAAATTGCATGGAATATGAATGTCAGGATCTCAACACCAAAATCTAACTATACCAGTGTCAGGATCCAGACACACAAAACATAAGGCAAACAGAGAGTGCATAGCCCAGAGAACAAAGCTGCACACTCACACAAAGAAAAGAACAAGACAATGCAGAACATGAGTGTCAAGATCCTGACAAAGAATCATTGGCACCCTTTACACCAGGGTTATTATAGTTAACTAAAATGATAACACTTTACTTTAGAATAAAAAAACATATTTTAAGTACCATTTTATATTATGAAACTATATGGACAATAAATAATGAAAAAACAAAAATCGAAACATTTTCAAAAATGATGCAATCTGAAAACAATCCATGCATGTGTTTCAATACAGTTAATTTACACAAAATGAAAGCTATAAGAGCTAAATAATCTCAGCAAAAACGCAACAGTTAATTGCATTTAAAAAATCCTGTATTTTATTAAATTAACATGTTATTTCACTTCTGTGTGCAGTGTTGTACAGCACAAAACAAATCAATGCCATCCTCTTCATCCAGTTTAGTGATTAATTTTAAACAGACATCTCCATCATTTTTAGCCTCCAAAAACTCATCCAGATTACTAACTTACTCTAAACCTTTGTTGTTGAGGAGTTAATCTGTCAGTTTCAGAAAACAGCTCCATTAACCAGTTCTACAAAGGGTAAGTTGGGTCCCCAATCAAACAGTGCCCAACATCACAGGCAAAGATGTGGACGTTGTATTGGCTAAATAGTCGCTAACATTTCCCACACACAAAAAAGACTGATTGAGGACTCTTACATCATCCACATTACTAGCCAACACACAATCCCAGAAGAGTTTTTCCATCCACCACTGCTTGAAGTAATATAAAAGGCCATCATTTTCTATACAAAAAGTCATATGGATACTCTTTGGTGTTATAATCAAAATGTGGCTTCCATCATTCACAAAAAACATATGCATTCAAAAGACTCCTGTGAGACTCTAAAGCTCTGTTGAATGGCAGTTTCATCCACTTGTCCACTGGTAAATAAACAGGTCAAGAAGTGAAGTAAATTAGCAACAGCAAAATCCAGCTATAACAATCTTCTATATCTAATACCCAAAAGCATTCATTCTCATTGTTTTCAGACAGACAGACAGACAAAAAAAAAAAAAATCAGCACTCAAGTTCTGGACAAAGAGAAAGCCAACTGGTCATTTCATAGTTCAACTTATCAGATGCATTAGTCATCATTGATGGGTAAACTTCTACAGTAAGTTTTACAGTAAATGCAAGATCCCTCAGCTGTTGTAGTAGGAGCACCCTCACAGCTGTGGTTTAATTTAATGCCAATGTACATTAACATAACACAAAGTATAGAGTTGTAAATGTACATTAAATAAAAACAAAAATATAATACATTATAATAAACACAAAGCGGATTTTTGCCTGCATGGTACGTTGCTTACTGTTTGCTTAAAAGATGCTGTCATTGTGTTTTTAAGTTCTGTCAATTTTTGAGATTCTCCATCACTCATATTTATCCAGAGACCATTTGGTTTTCTCCCCCAGAAAACAACCCATCCCAGGATACTAAGGCATCTGTAGAAGCTGTATTACTGTTAAATTATCCAGTGCCTCCCCTGCAAGTAACTCTAGACCCAAGACAACCACAGAGAAGAGGTGCAGAGTGGCTGCCAGTTGAGAGGCAGAAGCAGACATGCAACACAATGTATCTGATGAAAATGAAGCACCACAAACGCTAAATGCCCTCCAGGACCCCAACTAATAATGAATCAGCTCCTCACCCCAGCTGTGTGTGTGTGTGTGTGTGTGTGTGTTCTCACAAGTACTGTGACAAACTGATGCTGTGAAAATAGCCAGTGGAAATGAATTTAAGTGACTGACCTTGAGTGAGGATTATGAATTTCGGGTTTCTGATTATTTACATTGGGATTGTAAAGGATCTTGGTTAAAGAAGATGGTTTGGTTCCTGACTATGTGATCTAAATGCAAACAACCAAAAAAGAACTAATGAGGAGTATGATCCACTTTTCAAAATAAAGCCTCTTTCTCAGTCTGATCTCATTACTAATGGCAAACATCCTACAGTACCAGCAACATCTTTTGGTTGATGAGAGGATGGTGGCAAACAAGGACCATACTGAGATGAAGATGCAGCCTCCATGTCCAAACACACTTTTTTTTTTTGTTGGTGATTAAGGGAAAACAAAGCCTTAAAATGATAAAGACATAAAATTATTTTGTCACAATTGTGGCACAATTAACATTTAGAATAGGCTTTTCATGTATTTGACCTGCTAGTAGATAATAAAAGATGGCCTTCTTATCAAGTCAACAGACACACAGGAGGATATCATGTGTCCTTCAGTTCAGAAAGCATCAAGAGGAGACAGGGTGAACAGGAGGTTCAGCGAGGGTCTTTGGACAAGGGCATTCCCATCCCAGAGCCTGTGCTGCATTACAACAGGTACATGGGAAGAGTAGACCTATGTGGGGCATTACATGTTAGGCTTCTACAATTTTTTGTAAAAGATAAAGAAAAAAAGTGGTACAATATAACACTACATTTACAACACTTCTTGGACTCTTTGCAATAGTTGATGCCTTAATTTTGCATTAAGAGCTAAAGAAATCCATGCAACTCTGTTATGTTGAGTAAAACACAAACTTGCTTAGAAAGGGTTTTGGACACTTCAGTAAATAAAAGACCACCATGATCCCAAATTATATATTGTTTGAGAACAACACAAAAGTTAAAAAACTTTAAAAGTGTTTTTGACAGTACCTTTGACTACAAAAGTGAAACCTCCTACACATCAAATATATGAAGGATGCACAAAATGTGTCTATTTAATCACGAGTCCCCAAAATAAATTCTGATCACATAAAATGTCAAAATGTGCACAAACTCAGAAAAACTCACAAACTTTTTCACAGCAACATGTTACATGAATGGATAATGTTTAGAGACTGTACCTTTAATGCACTGATTTGTGCACCAAACTTCAGCAATGTTTGATTTTCTTAATAATAATAATAATAAAAACAGATGTCAATGTTCAGCGCATATGTGTGTGTGTGTGTGTGTATGTATGTATGCTGAATATTGATATCTGTCTTGATATTTTTACTGCTCCGTGTTTTTTTTTTTCCCCAATTAACATATGCACTTTATATATTTCGTTATATATTTACACATACACAATACAATTAATATGAATTTGTTTGGTGACTGCCAGTTGCAACTATAGTTTAGCAACACAAGGGTTTTGTACATATATTTTGTATGTATGTGTGTGTGTACCAGGTTGGTAAATAAAAAAAAAAAAATAAAGGTTTACCAGAGGAAGCAACCACATCTACAAAAGCATCCACATCCCTTAATTATTGTATTTTATGACATATATTTTCAGTCAGTCACCAGTTTCTCCAAGTAACACAATTTTAGCCTTCTGTAAACCTATTAGTGTCTGGGAGAAAATTAAATAAAGGCAGTTAAAGTTCAAGCTTTAAGCTAAAGGTGACATTAATAATCAAAATGGTGACTTCAAATTAATCTATTTACACTATCCCACAATGCAGTGCAATACGGTTATTTGTTTTCCAGTAATTCCTTGTCTTATGACAGAAAATTACCTAGCCTGCAGTGATTTCAAAGTACTTTTCAAAGTCTAAATTCAGTGTCTTATTGTAGGAAATTG
The DNA here is from genome assembly GCF_001515605.1 of Sinocyclocheilus anshuiensis. Classification (NCBI taxonomy): domain Eukaryota; kingdom Metazoa; phylum Chordata; class Actinopteri; order Cypriniformes; family Cyprinidae; genus Sinocyclocheilus; species Sinocyclocheilus anshuiensis. The sequence goes on along the minus strand of NW_015550226.1, from coordinate 2,000,992 downwards.
CTTTTAAGTCTTGTTAAATCATGGCCATTTTTTACTGTGTAGTTATTTTCTAACATAAAACAAAATCAAATTAAAATAATGACAAAGTGTACCGCAGTGTCTTTTCGCAAAACTGGGGAAAGGGTCCCAAAATGTGTCTCCCGAATCCACCGCTGGCATTTCTTCACAATGTCACTTCTTCACAGAAGGTAAACACATTCCCAGATCTAATCATCAACTGAGCCTGTGGCAGTCAGGTGTGTGTTTATTTGTGTGTGCGCGTGTGTGTCCTCCAGAGCTGATAACCTCCTAGAACCTCCATTAACCAAGAAGAGCCAAATGTGTTATCAGTTCCTACTGACAGCATTCTATTTCTTTCCTCATTTACACACACAATCAAGAGTATGTTCTTCAACCTGATGCCAACACTGCTTCAAAACACAAATTGGTCTTTACCAACATACATTAACCTGTCAGACTTTTCAACCTTAATTTCAATGAAACAGCAACGTGTCTGTCCTGTCAAAAGAAGGGCCTTGAGAGCCAAGCGAGGCCCCCCTAGGAACAGTCTCCCATAAAACAGAAATGAGAGCCATATGCAATAAGTGACATTTGGAAAAATGATCAATACTTAGAGAAGCAGTGGTATTACCATGGAATTTATAGCACCAAGATTTATCTTACGAAGACACGATTAAGAGAGCAGAGGGCTTTTGAGACAGCTCAGCTTGTAAAACATCAGCCCATAATTGTCATAGCATAATGTGGCGCTTAGCATTAAAGACATCTGTTTCATTCTGTTATGGTCTGGTATTCATTTTGCGACTGGTTCCTGTTTTGTATTGCTGAAACAAAGAAAGACAGCAACGGAAAAAGGAGAAACCGCACATGCACAGTGCACAAAAGGCAGGAGATCCCAGGTGCTTTCCAATCACAATGATGGTTATAATTTACAGCACCCACAGAGCAATACAACTGCAGGAGGGCATGACAATAAAAAAAGATTGCTGTTTCTTTAGCAGTTTGTAATAGGCTGCCACAGAGAGTTTAGTTCAACTCTAGGGGCAATTCAGGAAAATTGATCACTCCACAACCTGGAAGGAACAGTGAAAATGTTGAATTAACAAGAAGTAACATTTCATATGCAAATCATGGAATATGAGAAAAGAACGGATGATAGGATATGTAGTATGGTAAACGTATAGTCTAAGATACTTAAAGTATTTTGGTAAACAGTCAGCACTGAACACTTCCTCACATTTTTTTTAAACGACTGCTATGCTTCTGACAGAATCTAAGACCTATCACACAAAGCTGCTTATTCAAATACAGTAACTAACCATGGGCAGTACATCACAAGCATATTCACAAAGTGGAAGAAAATGATAGCTAAAAGCCACTACAATCCTATGTATTCATAGTTCATTAATTTATATGCGTGAACGTTTTCCCACAGGATAAGTGCTGCGACAATTCATAATCACCAGTCTGGAGAATGTGACCAGCTCAGCTGTGTTCAGCTGACACAGAACAGCATATGCTGTTTACGTCCAGCGGATACTCTCCAAAATGGCGCTACAGGGTGACGCGGAGGAGACGAATTGTTGAATAAAGTCATTTTTTTTTTTTTTTTTGCGCACAAAAAGTATTCTCGTAGCTTCGTAAAATTACGGTTGAACCCCTGATGTCACATGGATTATTTTATAGATCTCCTTGCTACGTTTCTGGACTTGGGAACATTTCAGTTGTATTGCTGTCTATGCAGCGTCGGACAGCTCTCAGATTCCATCAAAAATATCTTCATTTGTGTTCCGAAGATGAACGAAGGTCTTACGGGTTTGAAATGACATGAGGGTGAAATGAAAAATAAAATAAAAATCAGCTGAATTAATTTCTTTCTTTCTTTCTTTCTTTCTTTCTTTCTTTCTTTCAAGCTGAACTACATTAATACCTTAATTCCACTGTTTCTAATCAGATTCGATCAATTGTAAATGTGATCAATTTGACCACATTTCCAAATTACCATCAACATATTACATGAGAGGGTGTGTTAAATGAAACATTTCTTTCATTTATTAAATTATAAAAATGTTGATGGGTCGATGCTTTCTTGTTTCTTTTTGCTACAAACTCTTCAATAAAGGGAGAAACAAGTAATAGGGAATACAAATGAAGAAAAGCAGAGAAAACGTTTTAAAGTGCTTTCTTTGGGAAGAGAAGTGAAAGAAAGAAGATTCCCTTTCAGTCGGTAACTCTCGACGTCACGTTGGATGACCGACGAATTGGGATCTCGCTGATCCCAATTCGTCGGTCATCCGACGTGACGTCTCCGTTCCCTCCTTCAGGGAACGAGGGTTACCATACGTAACCGAGATGTTCCAATTGTAACTTGGTGAAATAAACTGATGAACAAATGGACATTGATTTAATTCGCTTTTCAAATTATACATATCGTGAAAGCGTAATACGATACATATTACTTTTATCTGGATAATGTAAACGCATTGCATTTAGACCCTCATTAAATGTGTTCAGACCACCTCTGAATGTGGTTTCAGCGATCTGATCACAATCAGATGAAAATTAGTTTTGGCTGCATTTACGCCAAATATTTAATGTGGTCAGTTGAGATATAATCACAGAATGCATGTTGTATTTTCTTTTCTTTTTTTTCTTTCAGGTTGTTGCTGCATCTTAATGTCACAACTGCATCTGCTAATTCTCAGTTCTGGCATCAGGGGTCCCTGTTACCAATAGTATTGATCATCTGACACTGATTAACAAACACCACTTATGTAATCTAATTCTCTACCTGTTAAAAACTTGTTCAGATCTTGTCTCTGTGATATATTGATGTTGCCTTGCTGCATTATGAAACATTTTATTCATTTTGTTACTGAGTACCTCTATATAATTTATAAAACTAAAAATTGTACTTTGTTGTTTTACAAACTTTGTTGATTTTAGACATTTACTTGGATCATGTTTTCAACATTTGGATTGTAGATTGTGACAACACATTTTCCAAAGCATAAAAATCAAGTTTAGTTCCAACTCTAGTCAGCTCTGGCTATTGAGAATTGTATCATCATCTCTCTCAGTCGGAGACAGAAAACATGAAGTAAATCATTGCTCTCTATGAGTATGTTACCTTTAATAGTACTGTATGTCTAGACAACAATAAGTCAGCATCTTGCATGAATTCTGAAAAAAAAGTAGTTGATCAAGGTTGGCTGGGTTTTCCAAAGAAATATAATGGATTTGATTACCGTAAGGTAATCTGTTATGATGTTCAATTTACTCACTTCTGCCTTCAGCATTTCCAATGAATAAACCAGAAAGAAAAAGGCCATAAATAAAACAATCTTACAATTTGTTTGAGAGCCAGTTCAATTTGACATTTTTGGCACCCTGGCACAGCGAAGGAGGCAGGGGAGCAATTAATCTGTTTACATCAAGTGAAAAGATCAGCAGCCAAGTAAGTTCTATGTTCCATCTTGTAGATCTGATTCTGTGATGATTCTTGGCTTTTCTTTGTTGGCCTTCCCTCAGTCCTCAGGTTGACTGGTCCTTTGGCATATTCTTCAAATGGGATCCAAATCTCAACTAACCTGCTTTGCCACCTAACACCTGTTGCCAAGAGCAAGGCAACGTCAGCTGCCGCCGCAGACTTGGGCCTTCTCTCCAGCCTGGGCACGGTCTTACTGCCCTGTTCTCCCTCTGTAACTTGAGCTGGTTTCTCACTTTAATAAAATACATTCAACCAACTTTTCATATTTTCTTTCTCAAACCTGTGGTTTCCTGCATGTCAGACCTCATTCTGCTCCTTACATTATCACCCTGTCAAATACAGTCTTCTTAGCTGCTTTTGCATTAGGAGATGTGTACAGTATCTGGCAGACCTAGAGAAGGCTTGGGAAATCCAAGGTCCTGATCTGATCTTCAAATTAATCTGCTGACAATTTGAAGGAAAAACCAGGAGCTGCTTCTAAGAGGAGGGTTACGTTGAGGTGCACCATTGCTCTGCTTTTAAAGCTGATTTTGTGCACTGTTTTCCGCAGAGTTTTAAAACTATTGGGAAAACATCCCTGCCTCCTCCTTCATCCATCAACAGCCCAGCTACCATGAGAGTAAGCTTTCCTCAAATTCTTGGGAAATTCTTATCTCTGATCTGAAATTGGACAACAACACAAAATCAGTCATTAAGTGATAATGTACAGCATGAAAGGCTGTATAATTATTGTATCCCCCATATAAATGCAATGGATTTCTGTAGACAAAACAGTTTAACACTTTAAAAACACATTACATTACAGTAGGATACTGTAATAACACTAATGCACTGTAAAAATACAGTAAGTGACTGGCAACCAAGCTGCCAGTATATTATTGTAATTATACTATTTTTATACTATGCCCAAGTTGCTTAGAAACCCCTAGTTAAGATAAATTGATTGCATATCTTTCCTTTTTTTAATTCACTAATTTTCCAAAGCTGATTTGAATGTTAAATTACTTCTATACCACTTTCCTTCTCACAATCAGGCTCCCTAAATTTCCATTGCATGAGGAAAACTCTTTAAGACCAAAAATATTTCCGCCTTGTGTTATTAGCCAGCATGGTTGTCAGGCAAAACCAGTCAAAACCAGTCACTATGCCCTTTCAGTGGTGCATGAACCTCAGTAAAATACTGCTGCCCCTGTAAAATATTATTGATGAATTCTTACGTCAATGAAGATTACCATGTACCGACCTGGGAATCATTAATTCTACACAGTACTGAATGGATGTGTGAATGCAAAGAGCACTGTAAACAGGATACTCAGGCATTAAACTGAGGACTCTTTTTTAAGGCAGCGGTGAGGAGAACAGCAGGGAGATGATGCTGTCCTTCACAGTGCTTGTGATTGGGGTTGTGATATTGGTTTAGCGTTTGCCCAAATGCCCTTATGTTTAATCCGGCTCTGGGTGGTTTTCATGGCTCGAGTGCTCTTAGATGTATCATGCCAAGTATAGAAGTTATTGAGTGCACTAGGCAGAGAGGGATCAGTGGTGTTGTAGTTGTTGCTCTTGTAGTCTGTGAGTTCTTTTAATCCCTGTCACATGTGTTGCGAGTGTTATTGGTCTCTAGGTGAGCTTTGGCTGTTTTTATTCCAGCGTTCAGGTCGTTTCTAGCTTCCCTCAATGCTACTTTAACCTCTGCATTCAACCAAGTGGGGGAGTGTAAAGGATACAGTATTTGTACAGTAAATAAGTGTTTATTCAACTTCTGGCACTATGGCATGTATACTGCACCTACCTTGTACAATTTCATTTCAATTAAATTCAAGTTTATTTGTATATCGCTTTTCACGATACAAATCGTTGCAAAGCAACTTTACAGCAAATTAAGTTTCTACAATATTTAGTAGTAGCTTATCAGTGGTGACTGTCAGTTAATGTACATATGACAGAAATGTACGGAAAAATCAATTAAAGATGTAATCAAACAGATGATGAACACGATTAACAGCAAAATTTGGAAGTTCTGTATGTTGTTTCATGGTTGGCATCATCTGAGGTCCTCTGAGGGGTTGGCATCATCTCTTCTCAGGTGTTCTGTATCCAGACTGAAGCTTGTGTAAATCCTAGTTACCGTGGCAAAAACAGCTAAACAAATAGAAACATAATTAGCGGAGCTGCTGTTCCAAACAAGCAAAATTGATTTGTTTAATCCAAGCTAAAGAATAATAATGTGCATTTGATCAGATATAACTGCAGTACAAGATTATGAGATGCATTATTTGAATGCTTGGCCAAAGAGATGTGTCTTTAAT
>NW_015550226.1:1994043-1994502 GCF_001515605.1 Sinocyclocheilus anshuiensis | reverse complement strand
TCCATATTTTACTGGTGATAATTGAGATGACTCCCCATTTAAATGTACAAGGTGGTAGCGATCGGACAGGTTGGATCTAAACCATCTTAAAGCCTGCCCTTGAATACCTGTATAGTTTTGTAATCGATCTATGAGTATGTCATGATCTATAGTGTCAAACGCAGCACTACGATCAAGTAAAACTAGCAATGAGATGAAGCCTTGGTCTGACGTACGAAGCAAGTCATTTGTAATTTTAACAAGTGCAGTTTCTGGGCTATGGTGGGGCCTGAAACCTGACTGAAATTCTTCATAGAGATCATTTTTTTGCAGGAAGGAGCACAATTGAGCAGACACAACTTTTTCTAAAATTTTAGACATAAAAGGAAGATTTGAGATGGGTATGTAATTTGCCAGTTCACTAGGATCTAGTTGTGGTTTCTTAATAAGAGGCTTAATAACCGCCAGCTTGAATGGTTT
>NW_015550226.1:1986337-1989539 GCF_001515605.1 Sinocyclocheilus anshuiensis | reverse complement strand
GAGCCATATAGTTAATATCAGTAATACGCAGCATGCACGATACAAGGAAATGGTCAGTAACATCATCACTTGAGGTAAGATATCTATATCAGTAATATAGATGATATCTATATCATCGTTTTGCTTGACTCCAAAAGAGTTTATTCAGGTTTCAGTCAAGCAGAGTACATCAAATCTATTATCTGTGATCATTTACAGATTAATTTACAATTATGCTTTGGGTGCGAGTGATCTAATGTTTAGGAGCCCAAACTTAAAAAAAAATGTGTTAATTTTACATTTTTCTGGTTTAATCACGATCAGATTTTTTCTAGATCCTGCATTAAATTTATATTTTGACCTCACTATTCGGGGAACAGACACAGTCTTTATAGGTTGGACAGTGCAAGTACTTCTATAATTTAAGCCGGTAAAACAAAAGCCATCATAGCAGTTATTTGAGAATTGGCTTACTAGTAATTTTAATACAAAACCTGCACAATTATTTCAGTAAGCCTCTATAACTACCATTATTTCTGCAATACTCTGTTACTTTATAACTATATACATATCGGTATTGTTTTAAGAGGTTGTACTGTTGCCTCAATGCATTCAAGTTACCAGAGTTTTTTTTTTTTGTGCAAATAGACCTTTCATCATGGATTATGAAAAGGCTTTTATGAAAAGTAGCCCTGAACAATAATTTTAGCAAGCTGGGCATGATTCAGGGTGGAGTGATGGCTCTTACTGGAACCCTGCTATTGCAGCATGGTAAGCTTTGAATACTAAGAATTCGAGTCCATTAATGAGGTATAAGAAGCCAGAGGGCTGTAAGTCTTAGTTCAGGCAGGGTGCATGGAGGCCACAGTGAAGTTTGCCAGATGAGGGACAGAAAGCATGCGAGTGTATGAGTTTGTGCATGACAGATTAGGGTTTGATATGTTTTTCTCTACAGCTTGTCTTGACCTCCTGCTAGAGGAGTGGTGCTCCTTCCTGTTCTGGGAGTCCAGCAGTGCGGTTATGATATTGTATGGTTCACTTTCTGACTCTAGAGTTCATAATACTGTAAAGTGAATGAATTAAACAAAAAGAGGGCCTGGCCTTGTATGTGCACACTGTGAAGAACTTTTTAGGTGGGGAACTGCTAAGAGAAGAAAATATTTTATTGTCGAAAGGTGCAGAATCCTTTGGTGCCACAGACATTAGTTTAATTAATAGAAAAGGAGATAACTAGAGTACTAGCAGAAAGAAGAAAGAAACATAAATCTCCATTAACATTTATGCATATCTACATTTCATTAAAAGCAATTTACAGAGTATACATTTTACTAGTTTGCATGTTTCCTGGAAATCAAACCCATGACCTTGAGCATTATTAGCACCTCACAGTTGAGCTACATAGTATATGTTGAACATCAGATGCAATTTTCTTAATTAAATTTCCATTCACTGTACATAGCATCCCACAATACAGGGAAAGCTAATAGTTTTTTTTTTTTTTATAAAAAAGTTATTTTTTTAGTATATAGTTTATAGTGTATCAGTAACAACGGGTGACTATCAATAAAAAAAAACTAAAATTGTAACTAAAACTATTACAAGCATTTTTTGTTAAATTGAAATTAATCTGAAATAAATGATACATATTAAATGAAAAATTTGAACTATAGGAAATTAGAAATATTGTCTTGTTTAGGTTTATTATGTAGTTGAGTACTGGATCAGTCCCTATTTTTCTTGTCTCTAGATGTGACTTAGGTTCAGTTCATATTTCAGTTCTTCTAAATTCTATGCAATGACAAACTGTACTGTCAATGTTATTGTAAAATGTACTTTTTTGGAGGAAGTTTATTTTATATAATGAATGCAGCAGTTCCTATAGACAATTATATTTTAAGCAGTAGCAAAAAAAAAAAAAAGTAAGATTTCCAAAATGTAAGTGTAAATGTTAGAAGCATAAAGTTGTATGTTAAATGGTTGGGGCTAAATTAATTGCAGTTTCATTAGAGGTTTAGAACAAACCCTTACCAGAGTGTCTGTGGAATATCAATGTAATGCCTTACAAACACTGCACTTGTCAAATTAATTAACACTTGATTTGCTGCCCATCTGAATAGTTTCAGCATTAGTCTGATCATAGAAATTATTATGCAACACATAATGTAGCAATCCTATCTAAAATAGAGAGGTCACAATGGTACACGTAGGTTGCTGCAAAACTGCAATCCGCTTCCATTCACACTGATTTTTTTTGTCCTCAACAACATCCTGATATATCTACATGTGTGAAGTTTGCACCGCACACTCCATTGACTTCCATTGAGTTGCCTGTCAAAAGAAAGATGAAAAGGTGGAAGAACACTGCTGAGAAGGAAGGGCAGTGTAATTGAGGGACGACCAAATCCTCAAGCACAAATCTTTTGATCTAGTAGCTTGTTAGCCGCGAACAGAGGACTGATTTCTCGCACATGCTTTCTCCTCAATGGGTTTGTGTCTGTCTGCTTTTCACACCTCACATATCAGTCTCTCACTCCGCTCTGGGAGTATTCATATAATCTCGCAAGGTCACGCCATGAAATCCCCATACACAGTGGCTTATTGTGCCCATTTATTTTAGTACCTATCATCTCTCTTACCTTTCCAAAAGGGCACTTTATACACCTTTAGTACAGAATTCAGTGTGCTGTCATGTCCGCTGAATGTATAAAAAAACACACTGTCCAGATATAATTTTAACAGGTCTGTCGCTGACACTATACCCTAATAGGTCAGAGCCAGCAGGTATCCCAGAGCCCTCCTCCAAACATGGGAGATAATTGGGCGGCAGAAGTTGCCATGGCAACAGAAAGGTTAGGGTTCAGACTCCAATATGCTTTGGGAGCCTGGAGGCTATTTTCGTTCTCCATGAAAACTATTAAATACAATGTAGGAGGCAGTCTCTCATCACGCTAGCAGGTAATGAAAGGTAGCCTGCGGTGTGGGGACAGAGCGTCTATACACACAGGGCTCTGTCTGCTGTGGATAGTCCTATTTTTTGCCCTCTCAGTCTCCATAAAGACAGTCTTTATGAGTCTGCATTTTAGCATAATGAGTATTTGGCTTGGTGAAACACCTGCACCAAGATCAAACATAAATATCATGAAACATGTCTTTGGTGGAATTATCAATGCAAAGTTAGATTTTGACTATATATTTTGACTATTTTGACTTTATATATATATAT
>NW_015550226.1:1982064-1986235 GCF_001515605.1 Sinocyclocheilus anshuiensis | reverse complement strand
TATGTATGTATGTATGTGTGTAAGAAAAGTAATATCATCCCTGGTAGCATGGGTTTTAGTGCACTGTTATGAGGTTTCTGATGGTTACAATACTTTTTCTAGGGTATTTCTGCCATTTGAGTTTTTCCCCTCCTAAGTATCTGCATATTGTGGTCTCTATAGATGGCTTGGGTCTCTCTTTTAGTATAATTCAAAGGATTTTTCTCCATTCTATCGTTTGCCAAGTAAAAACCATAAGTCAAAATGCTCAGAAAAGTAATAGCACAGAGTCTAAGGTTGCTAAGGTTGGTCAGATGTTCTGTGTGGTTTTTTAGTGCATTGTTACATGGTTTCTGGGGTGTTCTGAGTGGTTGTAAGAGCAAGAACATTTCTAGGGGCTTTTTGCCATTTGAGCACTGGATCAAGTCAAAATGTCCGCACCAAGTCTCTATTGAATTCTTGTCTCTATGGCTCAGGTTATTTCTCCCATGTACTGTATTTTTTCCACCAGATAAAAGTTGCAACTGTGAAATGTTAGAGCCATAGTCTTGTGGGCAACACTACAATATATGGTGCAGTTGAACTTTGTGTAACCTGAGTTTAAATCCCTGGTCCTTTTCCCCTCTCTCATTTGCGTTCTGCCTTTTCTCCACTGTCGTATCAGTGGGTCCAAGGTGAAAAAGCAAAAAATATCATTTAAAAAAGCCACACCATTTGATGTATCATTCACTAACTGTGCAGAACAAGTTATATGTCAAATCTCTTTAGAAGTTTGTTCATCCAGCTGTTTTGCTAAACTCCAACTTGTCCCTGTAGTAAATATCCATCTTTCCACTTCTCCGTGTATGACTTTCTATACTTACTTTCTGTAGTTACTTTACACAAAATTATATATTTTAAAGAATGTTGCTGGTATGACTTCCATAGTATGGGGGGAAATAATATGAAAAAGGTTATCAGCAACCGTTTGGTTACAAACATGCTTTGAATATATATATATATATATATATATATTGGTGTTCAACAGAGGAAATAAATTCATACAGGTTGGGAACAATTTGAGGGTGAATCAATTATGATAGTATATTAAGAGAGTAAAAATACTTGTTACTGCCCACAGCTATGTAACTATATAACTCTACTGTCTGCATATAACACTTATTGCAACCATCTGAAAAATCCACTGACTGTTTAAATCTGCATCAGCAATAACTGTAACCAAGACACTTCCTACAGTTATTTATACCACTATTAAGAAGTTCCTCCTTGCAGAACTGCTTCATCTACAATATATTTTGACCACCTGTATTCTTTTGGTCATACAACAGCATTTCAAAATGGGTTTAAATCTGGATTTTGATTAGTACATGATCCAACTGCACTTCAGCTTCAGATCATAAACAGATGGTCTGATATTCTCGTGGAGAATTGTCTGATACAGGATTAATAGTTCCTTTAATGATGACAGCATATAGGCCATCGCAGTAGCTTCCATTGTGCGTGGCTGCTGATATGAGATTACATTTATGAAAATCATTGTTTGGTTTCAGGATATTTTTTTTCCTGATCGGTGGTAAGAAATTGTTTCTATTTTGCTACTCTATCATGGAATCCATGGATCCCAGTCTTTTTCTGATGGTAGAGTCACTCTGACCTCAGTCTAGGTAAGAGAGGCCTGAAGACCTTTAGATGTTGCACTGAGATAATGGATCTGGATAATTTCGTGCCTTGCTCTTAGAGAGATTTTCAGAGGACGGGAACTCCTTGGAAGATTACCATATATTCCAAACTTTTCCACCAGCTGTGATTGTGGTTTGTTAGAGTCCTTAAAGGAAAATAAATAGCTTTGTAACCTTCCTGACTGAAAAGCCTCAACACTTTTTTGCAAAGGCCTTCAGAAAATTCCTTCCTTTGTAACAAATGTGCTTAGCAATTTTAAAATCAGGTACATCAAGTCTACACTTATTGTAGAGGCCAAAGTCTGATTTATATTGGGCAGGGCCAGACCAAATAAGGGCTGCTTGCTAACCTAAACTATCAAAAACAGCAGATCACAATTAACTAATTTGTTGTGGCAAAGACTTTTTCACACCTGAAGAATGCATAACTGAAACCTTGAAAAAAAGGCACCAGGCTTGTGTTGATTTTAAACTTTACAGAGCATTCCAGTTCTATATAGTTCCACAATGGAATCTGACCACATACAATGTTAAAATGTGCACAATATGCAGAACTTTTTCACAGCTCTGTACTTGTAGTCTTTAAAGCAGTAGGGAGAGTATCTCAATGTTCTCACAGGGGCTCTGTTAGCATTGAGTAACAGACCGTAGAGGACCTGTTGAAGAAGTCGACTGGGGAACATACAAATTATGTGTCTGACCCATTGCAGCTGCTGCCTTTGCCAAACTTCCTTCAATGGAAAGGTTAGACTGATGCTGTTAGGATCCAACTGAGCAGTATGAAAGTGACAATGTGGAGAAAGCTCATCAATATTAACTAACTCATGTTTCACGATGATTTTGCATTGAGTACACATCGGTTCAGTATTTTTACACCAGCGTTTATCAATTGAGATCAAGTCTGTAGTATATCTCATCCTAGAGATGACAAACTGTAATGTCAACAGTCTGATCAAGAAACTTTCACAATATTTTCTCTTGGAATCTGAGGATAGATGCTCAGCCCTGCCTTTTTTACTACAGGTGAAAATGTATTTTTACCTGTTTAAAATAATACCAGGAGCTGAAACTATAGCAAATTATAGCCTGTATCAGAGATGTGGTTTCAATTTAAACCATCAGTGGTACATATTTTAATATCAGTAGACAAAGTTAAGTTGAGTGGGAAATAATGGGTAAGCAGCCGTCCTCACTGCGTTAGGGCCCTGACACACCAAGCCGATGCCAGAGAACTAGTGACAAAGAAAGCCGACTCAGTTGCATCTGGGCTAAAAAGTTGTGCTTGAACACACCACAAAGATACACGGTCTGCGCAAGGTGTGAGAGGAAATAACTGTCTATATCAGCAGGTATCAATAGTCTATATTGGTCATTCAAAAAAGGAACCGGAAATTAGCGTTGCCTATATACAAACCATAAATAAAGCATGGTGCTTGGTGCTGGCAATGGTGCTTGCTTACCATTTTGAATATGAATAATATTGATCACACTGCCTTCTGTTGGTGCCATCTTGAATTTTTTGCTCACTTTCATCAATTTTGCTTTTATTCTCTTGCAAATACTCCTTTGCTAGACTCAACAGCCAACCAGAGTTCCCTCTCATTGATGGCGCCGATGCTGACAAACGTTGATTCAACATGCTTAATCAGCAAAAAAGCCCCAGACGGTGTCTGACTAGTGCCGATGGTCCAGAATACACCACAAAAAAAGGTGATCGACGTTCAACAACAGCCCGATGTTGAAGAGAGGAAGCGGAGCTGCTCGTGCATGAGCAAATAGGTAGCCTAATTCTGATACATGCAATGACTATCCATTGTATTTTTTAATATTTGGCATGTTTGTGTGCTGCTGCACATCCCTGTGTGTGTAATAAGCAGAGTGTACGCGCGTTGTGGACACGCCTATAGGCGCATATTACTAATGCGCTCTTTAAATTACAAAAAAATAAAAAAAATAAATAAAATAAAATATTCATATATATTCAGTTGCCTCAAAATAGCAATGTGCCTGAACACGCCTCGTTTTCAGACCAGCACGCCCATGCGCGCACAAATGGGCACAAGTGCATTTGCTGTTTAAACAACATGGCGCGGGACATGAAAATGATAATTGCTTTGGGCTGAAACTAGCAAAAAACACTTGTGTTGCACCTGGCGCCACATTGCGCCGGATGTATGATAGGGCCCTTAGTCCTACACTTCACTTAAAGGAGATATATTATGCCCCTTTTTACAATATGTAATATATGTCTCTGGTGTCCGCAGAATGTGTCTGTGAATTTCAGCTCAAACTACTCCACAGATCATTTATTATATCATTTTGAAAATGCTCGTCTGTGCAGCCAAAGACAGAACTGTTAGCATGTTTTGCTCAAACTTTCGCCATGGCATTAAAACTAGTACACGGTTGTCACTTGCGAAAACACAATAACGGCGCTATGGGTGTAAACTTACAGATTAAGGGGCGGTAATATTATAATGAGATCCCTTTGCCACGTCACCAAGGGAGCAAAA
>NW_015550226.1:1960370-1981940 GCF_001515605.1 Sinocyclocheilus anshuiensis | reverse complement strand
CACAGCATGTGAGTACTAAACTAAGTTCTCATTCACTCACAAATTTACGTTAAAAACACACGAGAAAAACAGTCGGTTATGTCTGTGAAGGTAAACAACTGGGAAATAAATTGCATGTTTATTTTAGATCTGTGTGGCAACAGCAATATACAGTAAATAAATCAATAATTCCACTGCTTTCTTGTCTCCACTGAGGCTGGCACTCTAAATAGTCTTCTGTGCTCGTCTGTGCAGCCAAAGACAGAACTGTTAGCATGTTTTGCTCAAACTTTCGCCATGGCAAGATGCTTGCAGAAAAAGGCTTACAAAAACAAAGTTACTGGGTTAATCTTTTTCACATTTCCTTGGTTGGTAGATGCACCGGGGACCTGATTATAGCACTTAAAACCTGGAAAAGTCAGATTTTCATGATATATCACTTTAAATTATTGTTTCAATTATAAAAAATTATTTTTGTAAGATAAATATCCATATTTCAAACTAATAAACACTGTTTTCTCACTTCCGCTGACTGTCTTATGCAGAAGCCATTCAGGCGGATGACGTAGGACGTCGGCGTTGCGTGATTAATGACGAACACAGAGAGAGAACAAAACAAAACGCCGGTCACGAATTAGAAGCACAAAACGAGGATTTGTAAAGAAAAATATCAGAGGATTTCGATATAAGCCAAGAGGAGACTGGTTTGCCTTTGCTAAAGTAAGGAAGCTTTGTTTCCTTTGCTCCTGCATATCTCAGAGGCAAGCACACAACGCCAACGCCTATGCCTACTATATTGACTGATTTGTTGAACTTCCAACCTTGTAAGCATGTAATAATTATAACAATATAAAGCACTGACAAATAAGCCTGGTGGAAACATTAATATGAAATTCAGTTACAAATCACACAAACTAAAGTAGATTGCAGAAATATAAAAACAAATCTGTTGCTTTACCACACTACTTTAGGTAATTCAAAGTCACTGTAATAAAGATATGTAAACATGTGGACTGCACTTTTTAACCCTTTAATGTCTTAACCCATTTTGTGCTTGTGTTGTTAGTAGATTAAAAGCTCCTGATTATCTTCAGCTTTGCTTGTTTGTGATCCTATGCTAATTTGTGTTGCTCTATGGAAATGATCCGGCTGTGTCTGTGTTTTTTTAATCTGTGCATTGTCAGTAGATCAGCTGCAGAACTTTTCACTTCCCTCTGCACTTTTATGGGATTAAAATACAATATACACTACTGTTCTTTTAAAATGTAATAATAATTCACAATATAATTGATTTTACTGTATTAAAAAAAGGTACAACGCTGTACCCTAAGGTACAAAAGTTAACCTTTGTACCCTATTTGCCCTTAAATGGTACATATTAATACTTTAAGGACCTATATAGTAGTACCTTTTGAAAGGTCACATGCCTCAGTGACAGTTTTGTACATTTTTTTCTGAGTATAGCGTACAATCCATGTGATTATTTACCCTAAGCAAGAATTGTTTAACGATCAAAGAGAACATTACCATTATGGAAACACTGGGCAAATTTAAATTAAACAGAAATGTGTGAAAACATTCCTGGTGACTTGCTAATAAATTCCATTTAGTACACTTGGACACAGACATTGGTTTCATCATTATACAGTAAAATGAGGTCACATCTGTTGGATCAGATCCATAATGTGAAAAAAATGAAGTTCCCATATTATACACATTAAAGAGTCCCTCATATCAGATAGCATCCAGTTTATATGACGATAAAAAGCATTGCATCTCATCCTCACTCATGTGCACACTTCAAAGCATCTGCTTTTGTGCCAGCAGACCATGTTGATGAAGAATGTTGCCTCCTATTCTCACTCACCCCTGCAGCTATTTCCACCTCCCTTTCCCACCTCTTTTCGTGGCCAGTCCTTCCTGTTTCCGTCAGACAGCAGCTTATCTGCATTAAAGAAGCTGTCACTGACACCCCAGCACCGGAATACTGGAAACAAGTCTGGCACTTGGTGTCGGTTCTGTGTGAGTGAAACTGCGGTAGATAACATGAAACCTGGTGAGCCATAAAGAGTCAGAGAATGCTGGTCTTATCTGGAGAAACACACAGAGAAACGCTTAATCCATCACGACTGCAATCATGCCTCCACTGAGAAACACATACCCCCACACATAAACCTGATAACAAACCCGTACACCCGTTCAATTATCTATCTATCCGAAAGCCATTAAAATGTAAATATATGGCATCAAGTGTGTAAACAATATTGCTTGAATTTCTCAAATTGTACATTAAATTAATAGTTTACCCAACAATTTGTATTATTTAATGAAAACAATTATTTTGTATAGCACTGTAGGCTCACACCAAGAAGGTTCTTGGTTCAAGGTGTGGAGTTTGCATGTTCTCCCTGGCTGCGTTTGAAATCGCATACTCTTCACAACTGCTAAAATGTATGCTCTATAGTATGAATGTAACCTGGATGCACTACATTTGGCATGCTGTCATTATCATGTGACATACCGGCATCAGTTGCGTCGCTTCACTGCCATTCACAAATCCTTTCTTGTGGCTTCATGGTATAGTAAAGTGTCTATTGTGTGCGCACTTCAAAATCTCGCTGGAAGTAGTAGGTAATCTGGGTACTTTTAACCTACTGTTATATGCAACCAAGGCTCATTGGAGAACATGCTTGTGGCAACACTTCTGCAACACTGATATTATGCACCTTATTGCACTTTTCGCTGCAATTTCAAAGTGAAATGTATGAGCGGTGCTAAAACACGTTCAATACATGACCGAGGCCACATTTTTATTACATTGGTGTAGGGTATCAGAGTGAATCAGACAATT
The DNA here is from genome assembly GCF_001515605.1 of Sinocyclocheilus anshuiensis. Taxonomy (NCBI): domain Eukaryota; kingdom Metazoa; phylum Chordata; class Actinopteri; order Cypriniformes; family Cyprinidae; genus Sinocyclocheilus; species Sinocyclocheilus anshuiensis. The sequence goes on along the minus strand of NW_015550226.1, from coordinate 1,979,110 downwards.
TAAGATTCGATCAGATTGTTGTTAAAACAACCCAAAGAGGCCCAGGACAACAAGATAATGTAATAAATCTGTCCACGATACCCTAGTGCCAGCCAGTCTGAAGCAAGCCTAGCCAACCAATTCTTTCACAGAACAGCTTGCAACATTAAAACAAAATAATACTTACTGATAATCCCAACTCAGGAAGGAGACTGTCAATTTTGGGGCAAGAAACCCAAGATTCATGATTGAAGAGACAACATCAGTGTCCAACAGCCCAGTTTAAATACTCAGGACACAATCGAATTATGCTTTTTGTCTTGTCGGCTTTTAGCCATTGCTTTTAGTCATTGCTTTTTGCATTAGGGCTTTTAGCCATGATTTTTGCCCGTGAATTATTCATCACTTCAATGACTACTGAACTTCCAGCCAATCAGCAACCTTGGGAAACCCCTTTCTGCAACAAGACAACAAGGGAACCCCCTAAACGAGCAACGCAAGTATTTACAAATAAATAAATACATACATACTTAAATGTATTAATAAGTTCTAAAGTATATCATAAAGTATATCATAGATTTATATAAAGTATATCATATCTTCTAAAGTATATCATAGCTTTGGGAGGAACAGATTATTAAAATTAATTCATTAATCATTATTCAAAGAGATTTCTGCTTACAAAATTTACTTACTACATTTTTTGTTTCAGTACATTGTGGAAGCACATTCTATCAGCTGCAGTTCTGGTGCCTCCATCTCAAAACTGTACAACGCGACATACATTCACTTCAGATGTTAACTCAAAGGTAGAGTTACGCTCACGGGACACAGCACTTATGCACAATCACAAAAGTACATTATTTGCATGTGCTTTAAAGCCTTGCCGGTTAAACATTTAATTAATGTGCTGTTCTGAGTGCATACACATGAAGCGCGCGCACTTTCAAACAGCGCCTGATTACTAGACTTAAGTTTAAGACTTAACTCAACTTATACGTTTTCTTTCGCATCTGATTGATTTTGCGTCTAATACTGTCAAAAACACTGTGTTTAAATGTCTAAAATGAAAGTAAACAGTTGAGTGAGAAACGGATGTGTGCATCTCTTAAAGGGACATAACTAAACATGCTGCCGCTTGTCATTAAAGGGATAGTTCACCCAAAAATGTAATTTATGTTGTTATTTACTCACTCATATGTTGTCCCAAACCTATTAATTTCTTTCTTCTGCTGAACACAAAGGAAGATATTTTGAAGAATGTGGGTAACCAAACAGTTGCTGGTCCACATTGACTTTGATAGTAGGAAAAAAATACTATGGAATTTGCAGTGGACCAGCAACTGTTTGGTTACCCACATTCTTCAAAATATTGTTTTATGTTCAACAGAAGAAAGAGACAACTTCAGGTTTAAAACAACTTGAGAGTGAGTAAATGATGATATAAAAATAAAACACTATTACATAATTGACAGACAGATGACAGATTTTTAAGTAAACTATCCCTTTAATATAAAAAAAACAAAACAGAAATCACTCACTGCTCATGACTGATGGACTTTAATACAGTTGCTTAACAAATATATAATTGATGTATATAGTGTATATAGTGTTTTATTGTAATATGTAATGTTACTGCTAAATACTGTACCTGAAAAATAAAGCACTGTTTATTTTATTTGCATATTATGTGTTTTTGTAATGTATATCTTTTGTTCTCATTTTCTAATAATAAAGATAAAATAATGACTAAGATTTATATTTTCGCCCACTTTGGCCTAAATGTCTGCCATTCTTTTTTATCTTATATTTTGTTACCTTGAAAGGCTTTTTTGGACTTTAATACAGTTGCTTAACAAATATATAATTGATGTATATAGTGTATATAGTGTTTTATTGTAATATGTAATGTTACTGCTAAATACTGTACCTGAAAAATAAAGCACTGTTTATTTTATTTGCATATTATGTGTTTTTGTAATGTATATCTTTTGTTCTCATTTTCTAATAATAAAGATAAAATAATGACTAAGATTTATATTTTCGCCCACTTTGGCCTAAATGTCTGCCATTCTTTTTTATTTTATACTTTGTTACCTTGAAAGGCTTTTTTTTTTTTTTACAGGCAACTTGCAAAATAGTAAAACCAACATGACAAAGAATCGTGATTAAAATCGCGAATCGTGATATTCCTGAATAAAATGGTGATATGATATTTTTGCCATATCGCCCACCCCTAACTTGTGCTACAACGGTTTGGCCTGTGCTACAAAACTTTCAACCTCTGTAGCGCCAGTGTTATGTACAAAAAAAGTTAACGTACAGCCCTTCCGACTGTTTCAGTAAATTAGAGATGTTCATTCCTTTATTGCAAAATCCTAAAACTGTCTTTTTCTTTTTAACCTGTCTCTGGTGTGTGATGTTGAACACTCTTATATGATTTTTTTTATATATATATTTCCCCCCCCTTTGCACTTTTCTGTACATAATGTTTTAAGCACAACAATAGCTCACTCAGTGTTCTTTAATTGCAATTCAGATCTTACAGGTGAACTGATTTATTTTTTTATTAGAATTTTTTTCTATACTGTAATTTTAAATGGTGATTAGTCTACTGAAAATAACTTTTCTGAAATGTGAATTTGGTAACACATTAGTATAGGGACAAATTCTCACTAGTAACTATTAGCATGCATATTACTAGCATATTGGCTATTAATTAGTAGTTTTAAAGTGCATATTCTGCATGACCATATTCTACATCCCTAATCCTACCCAATACCTAAATTTATCAACTACCTTACAAAGCAGTAAGGTAACTGTTAAATAATAGTGAGAACTGGACCTTAAAATAAAGTGTGACCGTGAATTTTAAGGGAATGTGAATTACAGTGTTTTCTATATTTTTAAATGGCTATGTACAGTATTTATTGTAAAAGTACTTACCATTCTTTTCAATTAACTACTCTTTTACTCTCACTCCAGTAATTTTTTTGGACACACGCTTTTATTCAACTCATTTTCTGGGCAAAAATGTTGACCCAATTTTATTTCTTTGGCATTATATCTGAATCAAAAATGTGACTATACCAACAAATTGCGTTACATCAAAGAAAGTAATCTTTATGGGTTTGATCAAATAGAAATGGATCTACAAACAAATTCAGGTTTTTCATTGATTTAATGTGCCACATTTTACTGTGCCCCTCCGGCCACAATATTTCCTGGAGGCACTACTATGTAGATTATATCGTATCATCAATATTGTAGATTTTTTTCAAGGTCAAGGTCAGTGAAACAGTCATCATTTATAGTTTTTACATCAAACTCTTTCACAGGAGCTCAGGTCTTCAGTCAGTGTGAAATGAGGCTCTGAGAGAAGCATATTTGGTTTATTAACCATCTGCCCTTTTATGAACCCACTCTCCATGCTAGTCTCCTGGTCTCAGTCCCATCCACACCAAACACAAGCCTTTTCATTAGAGCCGTCACCTTCAGATCTTGACTAGAATTTATAAATTCTAGTCAGGATCTGAGAGTGACGGCTACATTTCTAATTATATAAAAACAACCTTCTTCCAAAAACAAACGCTTTTATTGCAAAGTTGTTTTCATTTGCACAGCAGGGAGCAAAGTAGACAAACAGCACATAATATCAGCAGGTAATATGCCCCGAATAGTACTCAAACCTGATATCACATTCTGTAAACACTCTCCCAAATGTATCTGTGCTTTTATCTTTAATGAGAAATTTACCACTTTGCATTGATCATCTTAATCAAATGCACTTTTGTCTCTGTACTGCACAAACCGATTTATTCAAATTCCACAAAAAGCGGCCAGATATGACTTCACTTATCAGTAATGAATGTTTATAGTTTATGCTAATCTCTTTAAATGTGATGTATGTAATTTTAGGGGTGTTAAATGCTATCTGTTTGTTCAGCCAATGGAAGACAGGGAGTGTTTGGGTAATCTGTTTGAAAACTGTCATTATTTTTCTGTTTGATGAAGTGTGAAGTGGCACATAAATCGCACACTGCACCTTTAAATGTTGTTTTCAGTTTACTCTGGAAGCTAACTTCAGTTATGCTAGTACAGCTTTTGTCTACTTGGGGAAATACCATGTTCTCAAAAACGTATTTTTAGCAATAAAATCAGACGTGAATGAATTCATAAACTGTGTTTCTTACACAAAATATATTTCAGGTTGGTCCAGTCAATGCACAAGTGTGGTGTAGAACAAAAGCTGCACCATTATCTTCAAACCTCTTTTTATGTTGTAAATACCAAGTGATGACTGCTGATTGACTATAGGCGTTATTTGGAAGGCAGTACCTACATTACAAGAGCATTCCAGTTTCTCCCATTCATTGGCATTCAAATGGCCCATTTATGCACTATATATTGACTTTGCCTTTGTTTCATGCATCTCTCAACAGTCACACACTATTATGTTATTTTAGGAGCTATTTGCTGAAAGGATTGTCTTCAGGGTAACATCTGAATTAGGTATTTGTGCCATTTTCACTTTCACTGCACCATAACACTTTTCCATAGACTTAGTAGTGGGAGCTTTAATGGCTGTGGTCTGCATGGGCACTTGCTTTTATTGAAAATAAAGTTTTAAGCTAACTTTGTACAATATGGTTCTAGGTGCCACCTAGACCTTAAAGATGAAGTGTGCATTATGATAATAATACAGTAGCTCTGATAATTCATAGTGAACTGCTTTGCTGTTTGCATGCATACATGTACTTCAAATAATAATAAAAAAAAACAAATAATATATTAATGAAATATTTTCATGTATAAGTACATTTGTAAACATGTTTCTCTTTGTAATAATGTCTGATTGAGCTTTGCTTTAATGTACATTACTTTTTCACTGTAGTTTGTTATTTAATATTACATTTAAAGTCAATATATCCTAGATATACTGTACGTTCTAACATTCTTAATTTAACTAATTGCATTTAATAAGGGTAGTTGACTTCTAATGCAACATCCTAACTAAAATGGAATCTTATAAGTGACTGATTTAGAACTCAGTTACTGCAGTGCATTCTGGGATTACCTTCCATGTGTTCTGGGTATACAAGTATACAAGTTGTTCTGTCTATCGGAACAACCTTTGTGCCAGAAGCATACAGAGCTATTATGTGAAAAATTGCATAAATTTGTTTTTATTGGAGTCAAAATAACAATGAAAAGTTTGTAAAATCATGTTCTTCACTGATTGCCTTTCTAGCTTTTTGGGTGATTGTGACTGTTTAGGTGAAGTGCTGTCCACAACACAAAACAGACCTGACAAAAGCAGGTGAGTGTTTGATAATGGCCGGTACACTGATCTATGGGTCACAAAACACACTGCAGCACTGAATTAGGACCAGCCAATTTGCTCCATTTGTCTTGCATACATAGCCTACTACTCACAGCGCTGAGCATCACCTGAAAAACAGGATTAGCAGCCTCTAAATAGCAGTCATTCAAAAGAGAGCTTGGATGCACTGAATGCTTCCAATTACTGCCACATCTAATCTAGGATACACTGCAGAATTAAATAAAAAAAATACAAATATATGCACAAAATCCTGAACACCGATGATATTACTAAAGTTTGGACAGATTAAATGATTCCGACTGTCAGTCATTTTTCTTTTAAACCATTACTTCACCCAAACATTTCCGTCATCTTTTACTCATTCTTATGTTGTTGAACTTGACCTGTATATCTTTCTTCTCCCCCTCCTCTTCTTCTTCTTCTTCTTCTTCTGTGGAACACAAAAGGTGATATAAGTAGAATGACAGCTTCAGTCACCATTGAAATTCATGGAGAAAAAAATCTGCTGTGAAATAAAATGGTGACTGAAGCTGTCAGTAGTGATGGTTCATCCATGAACGATTCAAGCCACATCTGTGTTCACAAAAAATTATCATAATGGTCGCTATGCATGTGATTATGTGTAAAAATAAGCTATCTTTATGCAAGTTGTGCTGCAACTTCACATCATGCATTAGTGATGTGCTTGAACTTAATTTTCAAGTAATTTTGAGGTAAATGTTATATTTTTAATAGCCAGATTTCCTGAACATCTCCACATATGCAATCTTTAAACAAATAATAATATCGAGAAGCATATATGATTAGTTGGCCACACTTTATTTTAAGGTCCAATTCTCACTATTAACACACTAATTAACTACAAATTTCGCATCATTGAACTCCTAATTTGCTGCTTATTAATAGTTAATAAGTTAGTTGTTAAGTTTACATATTGGGTTGGATTAGGGATGTAGAATATGGTCATGCAGAATATGTCTTTTATAAGTAGGGGAGGGCGGGGCACAAACTAGCGTGGGCTTAGCTGTAACACATGTGGTTTAAATATTTCCACACATGCTAGCATAACAAAACAAGTTGCCATATAAAAACTATATAAAGAAAAATAAAATAATAAAAAAAACATTATATATAGTATATATATAATGTATATACAGTATATACTTAGTCATGTGTCTTGTTTCTCATTGGTTGGTTCTTGTCATGTGACCCTCATTGTTTGATATAAATAGCCCTCATGTTCCCATTGTTTTTGGTCATGTATTAATGTTGTAACCTGCTGTTGGTGAGTCTAGTCTGTTCAAGTCAAGTCTGTTCAAGTCATGCCTGTTCAAGTCAAGTCTCTGTGTGGATTATGTTTGGATTTTGGATTTCACTTTGTTAAATAAAACTGCACTTGGGTTCTTCAACTTGCCGTTCAGTTGACTACTCATTACAGAATACACGACTGCAAAAATGAACCCAGCAGTTTCACGCCTCCTCTGCCTTCGTCAAGGTGACAGGCCTATAGAGGATTACGTGAGTGATTTTTGTGAACTTTGTTATCAGGTGAACTTTAATGATGTTGCTCTCAAGGACACTTTCCGTTTTGGACTATCTCATGAAATATAATGTTTGATGCCACTACATACCCCACACTGGACTCTAGAACAGTATATAGACTTTGCTCTGCGGTTGAGTGGATCTGCTTTCACTGTGGGTGTCGTGGAGAAGGAACACGGCCTGCTCACGTCATGCCTGTCAAGCAAGAACCTGCTCACGTCATGCCAGTTAAGTCAAAGGCTACTCATGTCATGTCCACTAAGTTAAAGCCTGATCATGTCACGTCTGCCAAGCCAGAGCCTGCTCACGTCATGCTGGCCACTCAAGAGATTCTTCACAACATGGCCGCCATTCAAGAGCTTCGTCGCAAGATGGCCGCCACACAAGAGTCTCTTCGCAAAATGGCCGCCCTTCTAGAGTCTCGTCACGTCTCGGCTGATCTTCCAGAGTCTCGTCATGAAATGGCCGCCATTTCAGAGACTGCTCACGCCACTTCTCCAGGGCCTGGTCACGTCACGTCTACCATGCCAGAGCCTGCTCTCGTCATACCGGCCACTCAAGAGATTTTTCACAACATGGCTGACATTGAAGAGCTTCGTCGCAAGATGGCCGCCACACAAGAGTCTCTTCACAAAATGGCTGCCCTTCTAGAGTCTCGTCACGTCTCAACTGATCGTCCAGAGTCTCGTTACGTCGCAGCTGATTGTCCAGAGTCTCATCACGACATGGCCACCATTTCAGAGCCTCGTCCCAAGATGGCCCAGCCAAGATGGCCACCACGCCTGAGCCTCGCCTTGCCACGACCTTCACATCAGAGCCTCGTCACTCCACGACAACCACGCAAGTTTCCCGCGCGCTATAGTACCCATCCTGCGGATGCAGAGCTTGGGCCAGTACTGACGAGACTGATTGCTAATATGATGGACCCACCACTGATGTCAGTGCGAGTGGCTGCATTCCAGTGGTTTCTATGCTCTCAAGCCCGGCAGGCATTCCACTGTCTGCTGCACTGCCCATGATGGCGGTTCCTTGGTTCATCATCCAAGTGGATGCTGCACACTGGTGGTGGTTGACATGTGACATCAATGGAACATAATCAAACTAAACGAGGACAGGAACTTGATCAAATAAGGAAACACGGGAAGAACTACAGGGCAAAACAGGTACAAGTGTTTGACATATATATATATATATATATATATACATACACACTCTATACCACATGTGGATTAACACAAAATGAGAATGTAAAAAGTGCTAGGTTGTGCCCCGCTCTCCCCTGGTTCTTGTCATGTGACCCTCATTGTTTGATATAAATAGCCCTCATGTTTCCTTTGTTCTTTGTCTAGCTTTGATGTTGTAACTCTGCTGTCGGCGAGTCTGTTTATGTCAAGTTTGTATGATTCACGTCTGTTCATGCCTAGTCAAGTCTGTTCCAGTCAAGTCAAGTCAAGTCTTTTGGATTATGTTTTGTCTCTATGTAAATAAACTGCACTTGGGTTCACACTTCAACTCGCCTTTAGTCGACTAAATGTTACAATCTGCTATTATTTTAATCTCCAATCTGTTATTTACATTTTTAGATTAGTTGTTAATGCTTCACTAACTAGCAGAAGACACTAACCAGTTTTAAATTCCAGTTGTGCAGATGTGGAACATTGTAACACTGTGTTACAGTGTGCCCTGCTATTATTAAACTATGCCATTCTATGACATATTTGTTCTAGACAAGTGTGAAATTACTGTGGATAAAAAAATTATATCAATATGTTAATAATAGGCATGCTAATAAGCAACTAGTTAATAGTGAGAATTAGTCCCTATACTAAAGTGTTACTGATTAGTCAATGAGAAACATCTGTGATTGATTTACTTTCCAAATCTTGACAGAGGCAACTCAGGCTCATTGGAATAATGGGCCTATGGCTACATTTCTGCAACATGATATAAGGTTTCTCCTTGCAGGCTTCAGAACACTTTCAACTGTCCGGTAAGCAGGGCTAAACGGTTAATACTCTATTGTGTTTGAAAATAACGCAACACCTACGCCAACTAAACCCTACCTTAAGCCTAACCATGAACAAAAGCAGTGTAATGAAGTATGGCCTCTTTAAAAGCACTGATCGATTAACCATGTTTATAATTTATTATAACAAGCAATAATAATAAATAAAAAAAATACAGCAGATGGTTACACTTTATTTTGATAGTCCACTTTAGACATTCTACTAACTATAAGTAACTTTGCAACTACATGTCAACTAATTATCATTAATTTCCAACTACATGTCTACTAAATCTCAGAGTAGGCTGTTAGGTTAGGCTTAGGGTTAGTAGAATAAGTTGATATAGTCTTATATAGACCAAATGCCATATATAGCCTTATATATAGTCTTATAGTCAGTATGTTGTAGGCTGTAGACCCATCAAAATAAAATGTTAGACGATATTAAGCAGACAGTCTACTAATACTCTAATGACTGCTAGTTGACATTTAGTTGCAAAGTTACTTACTATTAGTAGAATGTCTAAAGTGGACTATCAAAATAGTGTTACCCAGAGTACATTTAATATGTATTGATCTGCAAATAAGCACACTTTTTATTGCCAAAACGTATTATACACGATCAAAACATTAAACTTTAATATACTAAAATATAAGTTTAAGTTACTGATTATTTAAGTGCGTAAACAAATGAAACAATATGCCATTTGGAAGCCTATTTAAAAAATTAGCCATTTATGAACAACCCCTGAATAGCTACAGTCCATAACATTCTTATCTATAAACGTATGTGTATTTATGTAGTTATTTATTTATATATGTGAGCAAATAGTCTTGGCATGTTGCTCAGAAGGTAGGTTTTCTCTTAAATCCTTGAGGAGCATTTTACTGTGAACGTCTGCAAAGACCTGCTGTCATATCTTAGCATCGGGCTATGTGAGTCTGTACGGGAATACACCAGAGGCCATTTTTTGTGTCCATTTGTGAGCCTACAGTAATCCATCACTCCTCTCTGCTCCCTCTCTACCCCATCTGCTCTAATTGCCTCTCCAATTTAAGTTTGCCCCACAGACCTGTCAAGACCTGACCTTGCTCATGGACTGAGCACTGATCCTCCTAAAGGCCTGCATAAGCAGCTGCAAACTATAAAAGCATTCATAATTAATTAATTTGTAGCTACCCAGTACATTTAGCCTACAATGATTAAAACAAATATGAATTACCAGTTTATTTTATCTAATTATGAAATTATCAGTACTATCTGTATATCGGTCTGCAAATAATTACCTGTGCAATCTTATTAATTCATCACACTCAAAGCCAGACCTTTTATTTGAAGTTGTGATATAATAACTGCGATTAGAATAGCATATTTATTCATATTAGTATGAACTGCGATGTGATTATGCAAACCTAAAACCTCAACCACTCTTGACACTATTATTCTGTATCATTTTATCATATGTAACAAATTGCATAATAGTAAGTTAAATGAAGGTTCAACATTTTTTTTATGTGGCTACACTAATACTGACAAAATCACTGAAATTCTGTGAAATCACTATTACACTTTACATTTATTTATTTAGCCGACACTTTTATCCAAAGAAATTTACAAATGAGGAAATACAACTTAAGCGATTCATCATAAGAAGGCTGAAACATGAGAAGTGCTGCAGTACAAAGATCCAAGATTGTTCAGAGAAGTACAGATGAGATCAAAGATAAGTGAGAAATACTGAAAGAATATTGTAAGAGGATTTTTGTGCATTACCGAATTCAGTCAAGTGCTCAAGAGATTTGAGACATTTCTTGAAACATCTGTTGGGTCTCTGTAGGCATGTGTTTGAGCTTAGCCAAATAACAGAAGTTAGCACCTAAAACTAATTTTGCATTTATGATATACTATAAGATATACTATATTTTTAGGCCTGTAGTTTTTTTTCTTTCTTTTCTGAAACAGGGACTACATTGTTACAATGTTGCTTTTGCAACAGTTGATAAAAAAGTTAAAAGTCAGAGTTAAAAACATGAATAGTAAACACCGCTAAGTAAGCGGTTAAACGTTAAAAGTGCACCTCAGGGTTGGCAGAGCCTTCTGCTTTCTGTATGTTGTTTCTCTCTGTCTGTTGAGTACCTTGTGGGGCATTCCTAATTCTGTCACTCAGACTTGCTCTATTGTTATTTAGTGGATTGCATGCCTGGGCATTTCTTTAGAAATGTGATTTCAGATGACATATACATCATATTTGTTTTTTTAAGAGTTGAAAGTAACATTCTTCTGCTAGAGAGTGTTTCTATAAACTACAGTAGTACTCTGTGCACTGTATATCTGGTTGATTTAACAAATTATGAATGAATCTCAGTCATGATGTCAAAAAATTCTAAAAAATTATTCAGATTTGCCAAATAATGACTTTTTGTCCCTAATAATGAATAATGTGCAGTGGAAACTTTTAATGTGAACTGCAGCCATGCAAACTGCTCAACTGTAGCATTATAGCAAGAACTACCTATGTATAAATCAATCTCACAAATAATTTTATTATATCCAGATTACAGGTAAATCATATAGCAGACTACAGTTGTCAGTCTTGTATTTGAGTCATTAACGTGGTTGCATTCACACGAATTTCGGTTATTTATGGGAGTGACAACATATATGTTCTATACAAAACTCACCGTAATTTTTCAATATTTACCACCATAAATCTAATCTATTAATTTTTTTAGTGAAGCCCTGCTGTTTGAACAGAAACATACTTGGGTGCATTTCCCAAAAGCAACTATGGTTGCAAGTTCAATGCTTTTGGGAGTTGATCCCATCAGTTTTGTGGTCCGCGCATGACTCAAATGCTCTGCTCTTTTCTGAGTTATACAATAATTTGATGGATGTGCCTCAATTGGGCACTGTCGCTTTGCCTACAGGTGATAGTTACAGAATGTAGGCTTGATTTCAGTTGCATGTTCATGCAGACAGTATCTGAGCTTCTATCATAAGGTGCTGTGTGAACAGGACATTTTGAGACTCACACCTATAAGTAAATGTGGCTGTCAATCCCAAATGTGAGCCTGGACCACAAAACCAGTCATAAGGGTCCATTTTTTGAAATTGAGATTTATACATCATCCGAAAGCTGAATAAATAAACTTTCCATTGATGTATGGTTTGTTAGGATTAGGACAATATTTGGCCGAGATACAACTATTTGAAAATCTGGAATCTGAGGGTGCAAAAAAAAAAAAATCTAAATATTGAGAAAATCGCCTTTAAAGTTGTCCAAATGAAGTTCTTATCAATGCATATTACTAATCAAAAAATAAGTTTTAATATATTTACGGTAGGAAATGTACAAAATATCTTCATGGAACATGATCTTTGATAATATTCTAATGATTTTTGGCATAAAAGAAAAATAAATAATTTTGACCCATACAATGTACTTTTGGCTATTGCTACAAATATACCCCAGCGACTTAAGACTGGTTTTGTGGTCCATGGTCACAAATATTGTCAGTGTGAAGATAGCCATAGAACAGTGAAAATGCCCTAGAAATTCAGGGCCAGTTTTACTAACAGTACTGTCAGAATTTACTAAAGACACACAGTGAAGAATTAGCACTGAAAAGGCGTGGACACAGTTATTTTTGCATCTGACCTTATTGAATATGCATCTGTAGGAGTTTACCTTTCAGATGCAAACTTTATGGGAGGAGAGTATTCAAATGAATCACGCAACGCGATGTACTAATGTTTGCGCTCGTCACATTACTGGTATTTGTGCCATTATTTAAAGCCCAAAAAAGCATGTCTTGAACTATTTTGTGCTTGAAATGGCTGCAATTGTTGTTGCTAGGAGGAGGCACCGCAGAGAACAGAGAGTGCGTGGTAGAAGGGAGAGGATGTTTTTTCCACACATATTAATTTATTTGGAATGCCAGAAGAACACATTATCTGAACATATTGTTTGCCAAGCCATGTTATTTTTTATTTGCTTCAGGAAATAAAAGACATCACGCAAGAGTCTTCTCACAACTTCTTGCAACCCTTAATTTTTTGTTTTGTTTTGTCTCCGGTTCTTTTCAATGTACTGTGGCTTCTTTATTTCTTTAATCTTTATTTGTGACGCTAATTTACACTGCGTTTGGTGTATTGCATTGGTCGGTATGTAAATGAGATGTTGCGTCTGTGTTCTTTAATTTGTGTGTTGTTAGTAGGCCTAAATCACAAGCAGAAATTTCCACGCCCATCGGCGCTATTTTGGAATTGCGCTCTTGCGCTAATTTGCCCTCTTTAGTAAAACTGGCCCAAATAGTCCTGTCTTGCCTGCACTCGAGACAGATAAGGTGTGAGCTTTAATCTCACACAATCATTACTCCAATAAGTTGTTGCTCCTGAAAGTCACTGTTAATTTGCATAAACATTTCTGAACTTTTTATGCCGCTGGGCATGCCTGCATCCAGTCACCAACTGTCACCGTTGCTTTTATTGCTAGAAATCGCCAGCTCTCCATTGAAAATAAATGGGATCATGTCGTTTTGTCTCTGCGTCTTGCTGGCGGTGAGAACAGGGCTTAAGAGAGACAGAAAGCGGATGCACAATCACCTTCTAGGGAAGTTAGGAGCCCAGGAACAGTTGATCACACTACTAGCACACCAGTGACACACACACACACCCCGAGAGATAAAGTCCACGAAGGTTAGTGTCACAGTAAAACCAAACAACCATGCAGAGAAGGAAAATAAAAAACAACAACACAAAACCCAGGACAGCCCCACAACACATTTAGAATTATTAGAATAGCCACTGGAAACAGCAGTTGGTTGACCTCAACAAAATCACCCACATAAAATACTGCAATGTTTGCAAAGAAAGTATCTAAGCAACACAAAGGACCAAGCCACACCGTAAGCCAAAACAGGATAAAAGAAAAGGTAATGAGTATTATATGTAGACTCTAAAAAATGCTGGGTTGTTTCAACCCAATGTTGGGTCAAATATGGACTAACCCAACTGTTGGGTTAAAAAGTTAATTTAAAAATGTAACCAAAATTTAACCCAACAGTTGGGTTAGTCCATATTTGACCCAACATTGGGTTGAAACAACCCAGCATTTTTTAGAGTGTATTTGACGTAAAATATTTTTCTACCACATGCTAATTTGAGTAATTTTGTACATTTCTGTAAAATGTACAATACTGTCATATTAGCAGCAACTAAAATGTAAATCATCTGTCTGTTAACAAATGTACAGATTTATAAATGGTTACAAATCTTTATTTAGTCTATTTAAATTGAATTTATGTCTGTTTATTTTTTATTTATCATCAGTTAAATTAAGTTTTCAATTGCTATTTAAAAGAGCTGCCTCATTTACAATTTGCAAGTCATTGCACAATGGCTCAGAAAATCTTCAGCAGCATATGTTTGCAGATTTACACTTGGTTTTAATATCTTTTATTTGCACAATGATATTATAACAATGATAGAGTGAAGTGTGACTTAAGTGTCCAAATGCATTATGGAGCCACTATGTGTACATACATATGAAACGTCTCAGGTTACTTATGTAACCATGGTTCCCGTGCACGCCGATTGCCCCCTCGGAGACATCGCATGCGTGCTCTTTGCCTAAACAAAAAACACATAGATCGTGTGTGTCATCTGGTGTCAAATAGCGATGACACGGATGCACACACCCTCTAAATGCTCTGCTAGTGCTCACTTTTTTTCCATAATAAATAGAGATAGCTCTTACTTTTTCCTTGGAAATGCACGCTTCAAACAAAACAGTCAATGAAGACGAAGAAGAGAATGATGTGTGCTCCCGGCGCCTATTTATAATATAGTCGCACCGGTAGTGACGTCATGGCTGTCGCTGGCCAACGAGTTGGTGTTTTTTCAATGTATGCTTCAGACACGGGTCACGACGAGGCGTTCCCCATAGTGACCCCTAGAGGACGCAGTTCGAAGTTCCCATGAAAGGGAACTGAGAAATATTCTGTTCATGCCAATTGAAAATTCCCACAAAAAAAGGACAGTTCTTTCACAAGTATTGTGTTTGTTTCTGAAATTCACTCTCGGTCATGTTATCCTACTGCTACTCTCCTTGACATAAATGCACGGCCAGTGGATTAATTCACTGGTTCTCTGTGATGAGGCAGATCACAGGCAGCGCCTCTGGGAGATGTGTGTCTCGCCATGTTACCTGGGCCCTCAGCCAGTGGCCTCATTCCCAATGACACATCAGCCTTTACAACACCAAATAACAAGCAGCGAATCAGATGCTATAATGTAAACAGTTGTCTTTTTTTTTTTCTTTTTTTTTTTGGAAAATTGATTGTGAATTTCATTAAACTGAAGACAATTTAAAGCTACCACCATCTCTTTGTCCAACTAATGACAAATGGGAGGTGTTGAAAACATGTTTGAAAACAGTCATTATTTTTTCGATTCCATTTGTGGATGCTGAAGTGTGGAATTTACTCCAAAAAAAATCTAAGGATAAACAAAAAGTAACACTCTATTGAAGCTGTACATTTAAATTACTTTAAGATTAATCACAATGCAGGCAAAGAAAAACTACGAGAGAAAAAGACAATTTTCTGAGCAAAAGCGGTCTGATGTATTTGATGTCTTTTTTTCCACACTGGGAGATCACATTGTAACCTTTGGCAAAAAATACACCTAATGAATGCATGAAACTGTCATACCACACTCGTGCAAAGAGACCTGGCTTTTTAACAACTTGTTTCGAAGATCATTCTTGGAAAAGAACCTAAGTGCTGGATATGAGAGGCGAGGGACAGCAGGTTCTATTTTTCAGTAGTGTATTTACAGAGGAATTAAGTGGTAATGCAGAGATTGCTGAATGATTTCTTTAGCTCTAGTTTGTTTTGCAAGTGGGATGAAACCAAATGATCTGGTGCCCACAAAAACTCATACTGTTTCCCCCATGAATGCATGAAACTGTCATACCACACTCGTGCAAAGAGACCTGGCTTTTTAACAACTTGTTTCGAAGATCATTCTTGGAAAAGAACCTAAGTGCTGGATATGAGAGGCGAGGGACAGCAGGTTCTATTTTTCAGTAGTGTATTTACAGAGGAATTAAGTGGTAATGCAGAGATTGCTGAATGATTTCTTTAGCTCTAGTTTGTTTTGCAAGTGGGATGAAACCAAATGATCTGGTGCCCACAAAAACTCATACTGTTTCCCCCAGATGAAAAAAAAAAAAAAAAAAAAAAGCAATTTTCAAAGCTTTTGCCTTTTGGGTCAAAGATTAGCAATACCATGCATATTATTTTTCCACAAAAACAATAATGAGGAAAGTCAACAACATTGTTTTGCCCAAAGCTGGATTTACAGTCTTACTTTCAGATGAATATACAGTATATTGCAGCCTCACAGTGCCTGAAAAAAAAAAAAATAATGAATCACACATGCTAATGCAGATGAAACTGAAAGATTTTAAGAGGATAACTTACAGAATAAGACATTTTTTAATTGTCCATTTATTTATTTGTTTGTTTTTAATAATATGCTCTCATTCATTTTCATTCTGTGGGGAAAAAAAAAGCTGCATTATTCTATTAAACTTCCCTGACTGTGTTCCACTAGAAGAAAGAAAGTCAAATGGGGTTTGAATAAAATGTAATTTGTATTTTACTTATATTAATTTATTTATTTGTATCCACAAAGGAGAATTTGTTTTGTGTGTGTACTTTAAGCTTAGTTTACATGTGTTCTTATAATATATAAGAGACAATAATTATTTTGTGGCAGTTTAACTGAGTCAAGTATAGGGAAGGCTGTGTTGGAAGAAAATGGGCATCATGTACTGTAGTAATCAGGTATGTTGAGGTTTTCCGATATTTTAAAACAGAGACAGAGCGATGAATATGGGACAGATAGAAGCAAATCTTCTATAACTGGGATCAATAATTGGCTGCTGATGATGCCAAACAACAAACACTTTCAGTGAGTGAATTGAGGATGCTCTGGCTGACCTCGGTGCTTCCATTCTGGCAAAAAGAGCAGTTTTATGAATGGTCTGTGAACAGTCTGTTGGCATGATATCAGAGGCTAGGGCTCATCCGGATGTTTTTGGTGAAACATTTGGCACTTGACTATGCACAACATACTCTGGACTGTTCCAGCACCTTCAAAGCAGCACGGAATCACTGTGGTAAAAATACACAAGAAATATAAAACAAAGAAAGTTGATAAAAGGAGTAATCATAAAGAAGAATGGGTGGGGTCAAGGAGGGCTGACAGAAGCATTGAAAATTTGCAGCCAGTTTAGTACTTGATGCACCCCTTTTGTCTGATGAATAAAGCTTATGCTGGCCTATGCTCACCTGTTTTTGCCTTAATTATTTATCTAAAAATACTGTATGTCAGAAAACCTTTTATATTTAAATATTAAAATATTCAGTCTTATTGACTGACCAGTTCTTTTCACCTGCTGCCATGTTTCAAATTAACTGTGTATGTAAATGTTGCCATTGTGTTTATTTTATATTCTTGGCTTCTTTCACTTATTTTTAGCATTTTTGTAATAAAAAAGTGTATTCGGGCATTATAGTCTATGTCACAATGCAGCTAGATATTTGGACATTTGAGCGAAACTTCTGTGCACCATTAATTCAATTAAATTTCAATTCAATTCAAGTTTATTTGTATAGCGCTTTTCACGATACAAATCGTTGAAAATCAACTTTACAGCAAATTAAGTTTCTACAATATTTAGTAGTAGCTTATCAGTGGTGACTATGTCAGTTAATGTACATATGGCAGAAATGTACGGAAAAATATATTAAAGACGTATTCAAAAAGACGATTAACACTAGTAACGTCTCTAGGTTACGTATGTAACCATGGTTCCCCGAGGGAACGAGACGCTGCGTCGAGATCGCTTTGGGAACGCCCCTGCGTGACCGCGTTCTGAAGCACGTGTCAAATCCGTCCAATGGAGTAGCGAGACGTCACGAGCGGGGTGACGTAAGCACCAGAAATTATAAAAGCGCATCCGGCAGAGCGTAAACCAGCTTCGATGAAGTAGCGCCTGGAGGGATGCAGGGAGCATGGCAAAGAGACGCAGCGTCTCGTTCCCTCGGGGAACCATGGTTACATACGTAACCTAGAGACGTTCCCCTTCAGGAACTCGAGCTGCGTCGAGATCGCTTTGGGAACGAGAATGCCCACTGCGCCATACTACCAAGTACCTGCCTATGTGTGTATCTTGCGAGCACATCACGAAGAGAGAACTTGGGAACCTGGGGTAGATGCCAGGTCTAGGTTGTAAAAACGGACAAAAGTGTGCGGAGAGGACAAGCCCGCCGCAGCACAAATGTCCTGCAAGGCCACACCCAAGTTGAAAGCCTTGGAGGCCGCCATACTCCTGGTTGAGTGCGCTCTGACCCCCATAGGCGACGGGAGGCCAGAGCACTCGTAAGCTAGTGAGATGGCCTCGACCACCCACCTACTCATAGTCTGCTTGGTCGCCGGAGATCCTTTCTTTGGCACTCGATGTAAGCCTAACGGGCCTGGTGGGAAGCTTCGGGGCCTTCAGGGACGATGCTGAGGATGGGGAGAGATAGCTTGCGAGCGTCTGCGCTACCACTGGCATCACCCCATATCCCTTCTCATTCAGCCCCATGTCCACAGTCTCCTCTGTCTCGACACTCATCACCTCTACCTCCTCGGAGGAAGATAGATGAAGTGCCTGGCTCTCTCTCCGGGGGGAAGAAACCACAGCGCAGGCTTCCGAACCCTGAGAGAGAGCCGTGGATCTAGCGGGTGACGACCGAGAAAAGGACGAGCCCGTCTCGGATCCCTCTGCTAAATCCACTTGCGCTCCCCACGAC
>NW_015550226.1:1960088-1960330 GCF_001515605.1 Sinocyclocheilus anshuiensis | reverse complement strand
CACGTGCTTCAGAACGCGGTCACGCAGGGGCGTTCCCAAAGCGATCTCGATGCAGCTCGAGTTCCTGAAGGGGAACAGCAATTATTATATGATGCAATCAAATTTATGCCAAAATTTGGCAGTTCTGTATGTTGTTTCAGGGTTGGCATCATCTGAAGTCCTCTGAACCCATTAAGGGCCTTATAGGCAAGTAATACTATTTTGTAACTGATACGGAACTTAATAGGTAGCCAGTGCAGTGA
>NW_015550226.1:1959630-1960056 GCF_001515605.1 Sinocyclocheilus anshuiensis | reverse complement strand
CTAACGCAGCACTAAGATCAAGTAAAACTAGCAATGAGATGCAGCCTTGGTCTGACGCAAGAAGCAAGTCATTTATAATTTTAACAAGTGCAGTTTCTGTGCTATGGTGGGGCCTGAAATTCTTCATAGAGATATTTTTTTCTTTTTGCAGGAAGGAGCACAATTGAGCAGACACAACTTTTTCTAAAATTTAAGACATAAACAGAAGATTTGAAATGGGTCTGTAATTTGCCCGTTCACTAGGATCTAGTTGCGGTTTCTTAATAAGAGGCTTAATAACTGCCTGGTAAATAACTGGTTTTGGGACGTGTCCTAAAGACAACAACGAGTTAATATTATTGAGAAGCGGTTCTTCTGCTACAGGTAACAACTCTTTCAGTAATTTAGTGGGTACAGGATCTAATAGGCATGTTGTTGGTTTAGATG
>NW_015550226.1:1958182-1959498 GCF_001515605.1 Sinocyclocheilus anshuiensis | reverse complement strand
AATATTAGACGCTGTAGAATCTACATTTGTTATTGTATTTCTGATGTTATCTATTTTATCAGTGAAGAAATTCGTAAAGCCATTACTATTACTCAGAAGCCTACTCAAGAAGCCTTCACTTGACTCTTCTGTTCTAAAAATTGTTAGGCCAATTTCTGTCTTACCTTTCATTTCTAAGGTATTGGAGAAAATTGTGCTGGATCAACTTAAACATTTTTTGACTAGTAATTGTATTTATGAGGTTTTTCAATCTGGTTTTAAGTCTGCTCACAGCACTGAGTCTGCCCTCTTGAGAGTGTTAAACGATATTTATCTTTCCACTGATTCTGGAGAATCTGTGGTTCTTATTCTTTTAGATTTATCGGCTGCTTTTGATACAGTTGACCACTCCACACTATTATCCAGACTAGAGTCCTGGGTGGGTCTAAAAGCTACCGTTCTTAATTGGTTTCAGTCATACCTGTCTGACAGAAAGTTTTTAGTGAAGCTGGGTAATTTTACCTCTTCCAATGCACCTCTGACCTGTGGCCTACCGCAAGGCTCTATATTAGCTCCTTCTCTATTTTCTCTCTACATGCTACCTCTGGGCTCTATTCTAAGGAAACATGGTGTCTCTTTTAATTTCTATGCATATGACACTCAAATCTATCTACCAATCAAAAGAAACAATTCCGCAGCGATTACCTCTCTTCAGCAATGCTTAGAGGAGGTTAAATTATGGCTCGCCCAAAATTTTCTCTCCCTAAATGAAGACAAGACCGAAGTAATTGTTTTTGGTTCTAATGAGAATTCTCAGTATATACGCCCTGATTTGGACAGTTTATCTGTTTTTAGATCTTCACAGGTGCGGAACACCTAGGTGTTCTTGTCGACCAGCATTTCAAATTTGATAAACATATCTCCTCCGTTATCAGATCCAGTTTTTATCAACTTCGTCTACTGTCTAAAATCAGAGACTTTCTCACTCCAAAAACTCTAGAAATGGCTGTTCATGCGTTTGTTACATCTCGACTAGATTACTGCAATTCCTTATATTGCGGTATATCTAAATCTCAAATTGCGCGCCTTCAGCTAGTCCAAAACGCTGCGGCCAGACTTCTTCTGAAGTGTCGCAAACATGAACACATTACTCCAATTCTCAGATCTCTACACTGGTTGCCGGTTCATCAGAGAATAGACTTCAAAATTCTACTCTTTGTTTTTAAATCGTTACATAACCTAGCTCCTGTCTACCTCTCTGAACTTCTTCATTTATCCATTCACACACTCCATCTAGAAGCCTAAGATCTTGCGACCAGGCTTTGTTGGTAGTTCCA
>NW_015550226.1:1955600-1957612 GCF_001515605.1 Sinocyclocheilus anshuiensis | reverse complement strand
ACACTCCATCTAGAAGCCTAAGATCTTGCGACCAGGCTTTGTTGGTAGTTCCACATGTTAGACTTAAGCGTAGAGGGGAGTGTGCATTTGCGGTGGCAGGGCCACGGCTTTGGAATACCCTGCCTTTAGAAATTAGAATGGCCCCTTCTCTGCCTGTCTTTAAGTCCCTGCTAAAAACCTATCTGTTTTCCTTAGTGTATTGATTACTGTTATTCTGTAATTTTTTAATGGGTTGTTCATATTTTTATTTGGCTTGTTTTCTGTGTATGTTTTTATAAATTTCTCTTCTGTAAAGCACTTTGGTCAGCCTAGCGGCTGCTGTAAATGTGCTATACAAATAAAATGAACTTGAACTTGAACTACTATTAAACTGTGAGGGAATATTTAGATCGGGTGGCATCTGGTTATTTGTTAATCTAGCCACTGTGCTAAATAAAAACCTTACATTGTTTTGGTTATTTTCTATGAGTTTGTGGATATGCTCGGCCCTGGCATCTTTTAGAGCCTGTATATAGCTGGACATACTGTTTTTACACCCAATTCTACAAACTTCCAAGTTAGTTTTTCTCCATTTGCGCTCAAGACTACGAGTTACTTTCTTGAGAGAATGGGTATTACTGTTATATCATAAGTTTTTCTCTAACCTTTTTCAATTTGATGGGGGCAACAGCTTCTAATGTATAAGAGAAGAAAGTGCCCATATTGCTAGTAATTTCATCTAGTTCATATGTGTTTAAGGGGACACAGAGCAGCTGAGATAAATCAGGCAGGTTATTTGTGAATCTGTCTTTGGTGGCTTGAACAATAGTTCTGCCCGGACGATAACGCGGAGCCATATAGTTAATATCAGTAATACGCAGCATGCACGATACCATTAACGCTGTGAATGTAGAGGCTCATGATATCATAACCATTGATGGTAAATTATGGTAAATTAAGTAAGAGATCATGTACATTAACTAATCCTTAGCACAAAATAAACCCAGGCAGACCCATATTTTCCGTTGTGGATCTGCAAGCAAAACAAATGCAGTAACAGTAAAAATCAATTTACATGTAACCTTTGTCACTCAGTCTTGAACTTAATTTCCCATAATCCTTTGCCCAGACTCATTAGCACTCATTGTTTGCACCTGCGTCTCGTTAACCCTGTTTGCTCACCCTATATAAGCCTGGGGGGGCTTCAGTGCTTACCTGAGGTGGTGATATGCACACCGGATGTAACACGCTCAAAGTTACAAAAAGATTGGCAATGTAGAATGACAGGTAGGGTAAGATGAGGTATTACAATCTGTTGCAGTGGAGTAATGCCCAGGTATGAATACTACGCTGTTATGCAGTAAATTAACCAGTAAGAAAACATCAAAGAAGATGAGGAAAGAAGCTATCACTAACTGAAAGAAACGGTCGATGGAGTCGGCATGGTGGAATTAGGGCCCATCAATCTAAAATGAGCAGGACATTATCTAAATGACTGAGAAAGATAGATTTAGTGCATTGATCTACCTGCTAATACTAGCCTTCATTGTTTGCCACATTTTTCACAATTATCTTTAGCTTTTACTAACGAAACGTTTGGCAAAACGTATAGTCTCTGACCATATGAGAGCATTTACTTTAAACACAACAACAAGAACAACATAAGTATTAAATCATAGATACAGCAACATTCTATAGTACTCTACAGAACTGTACAGTTTCATTAAGTATAATACATGCTCTTTTTTAAAACTAACTACAATACAAATTTATTTGGTAAGTCAGTTTTTATATTGAGGTTTTTGATAGACTTTACACAAATCTATATGGTCCATATTCTTCACTCTTAAAAATAACAGTTCTACACTTGCAGCACATTGTTATTAATTTATCTCTTGAACGCAGGAAAAGACGATGAACAGGTGTGTGTGTGTGTGTGTGTCACTTTAACAGCCAGCAGCTGTCAACCTATGTAGAGTTTGGTTTGATTATTACCTAAATTGAATACCTTATTGGAAAACAAAAGGGCTTAA
>NW_015550226.1:1953044-1954825 GCF_001515605.1 Sinocyclocheilus anshuiensis | reverse complement strand
AAAATCAAAGAATGAACTGGTGTGACAATTTCAGACAAAATCAAAAACTATAGGCAAAACGATTTATTTGTTTTGATAGTTCAAAACAGCAAAATTAATGTTCTAAAAAAGTTGGTTTCAGTGGTAAACTCTTATGAAGCTTTCATTGGTTTGTGGTGATTTTGTACATTTGTGGCCATTAAAAACCCAAAGTGTTTCTTAAGGGTGTGAACCTGAAGTCCAATTATTCCCACCTATGAACTGGCCACATCAGTTTGTATTTTGCCAGTTATAGAGAGTGTGATATGCATTCTTGTGTAGTTACATAATACTGAGGGCAGTTGAAGAGATTCTTTAAAGCACAAGTGCATTGATGGTTCTTTACTGAACTTGAGAATAAAAGTGTCCATTTTCCACCTGCTTCAAAGTAATTAGACACATGAGAAATGTTTCTGGAACTGATCGCCCATGAGCAAAGACTACAAAGGTTGCATAGTTTCTGGTCTGCATAATTCAACTGCCATTGAGATGAATGGGAATGCTACTGTAAGAGACGCTCTCTCTGGGTATTATAGACCACCTTGGCAGATCCAGCAGAGCTGAGTGAAGCCCACTCGACGGCCTTTAATTCATCGATAAAATAGCCATTAACTGAAGGAATAGACTATTGATTTCTTGGTTGTCCTCGTCTCATTGCAAAGGAAGTCTTAAACTACAATCAAACGAAAAGGCGCTGTCTCAATGTAGCCCATTGAAGGTCTTTGCCAGCACAAGTGTGCGGACAAGACCGAGCTGTTTGCGCGTGCAGTCGGATTGTGGTCCTGCTTTGCATTCCCTCACTGTGAGGTGTACCATTAGCGGGCCCTAACCTAATTAATGGAGCAGCCAGCAGGAGAGGAGAGGTGCTGAGTGCTGCTGGTAATGTGATGTCACTGCGCATTAGACTGATGGGCTTGAACTCTCGGCAGGGATACGCCAAAATGCTTTCCTTGTCACAGGCTGCTTTCCTTGCCACTCTGACCCCAGAAAGACCCATTCTCCTCTCCCTGCTCAACACCTCACAGTGCCTCTGATTCAATCACATCTGTTCATTCAATTCTGCAGATCTCCATAGGCACGCTGATTAAATGAAACACAAATCGAGATTTTATTTTATTTTTTCTGTTATCCACAGTGGCAGGCTAATGGAAGGACCTCTCGGCACTCTCTTGGTTGGTCTACGGAATCTGTGCTGTTTGGTTTTGCTTGAGTCAGTCATGGGCAGGACAGCAAGATTGAATCAGTCAGCAAAGTTGAATGAGTGGCTCGTGAGACAATGGATGGACTGCTAATCTGATCTGTAGCCTGTGGGCCTTGACTTTTGACTGCGGGAAGTGACCGCCTTAAGCGCATATTAGCCACTGTAGTCTGCTGACAAAGCCTGTTCCTTACCCCATCTCAAGCTTGAACATCAGTCACAAACAATGAAGCGGACTCTTGCACACATTCACAGACACTTGAAAGCACTCGTAGATTAAATTGTCACATCTCCAGTTCCTGCAGTCCCTTCCTTCTTGTCATAAGAGAGCTGTGGTGAGGTTCCATGTTTCACTTTGCGGCTGCTTTCCCCCTTTCTCCAGACAAATGTCTGGAGATCAAAAAACAAACAAAAAAATTGAGGTCCGTGCAAACCACAGCAACTTCATGTTATCCAAAACAGTCATGTAGTTTGAAAGGAACAGCGATCCAATGACTTTGAAAAGCATGTATTATATCCCTGGCATTAAATTAATTAAAAGATTGCCAACTTCAAAGCTGCAGGT
>NW_015550226.1:1950541-1952867 GCF_001515605.1 Sinocyclocheilus anshuiensis | reverse complement strand
TATATATATATATATATATATTATATATATATAATTACACAGTATATTTTGGATAAACTGTGATATTATGATCATTGCAGTGTCTGTGAAAATTTCTGAAAGCTCAAAGTCAGGGACCTGCATGACCGGAACATTATGTTGCATAGGAAAATTGCATGAACAACTGTAGAAGAATTATTTATCTGCCTATTACATGGCACAAACATAGAGCCAAATAAGCAACTAGTATTAATCATATTACCATGGGACAGATTACAGCAAATTACTCTAATGTTTCATTGGACATACAGACTTTGACCTAAACAACGAAAGATATGGGAAATGTTTCCTCCTCTCTTTAAAAAGATATATCTAGGAATGTTGCCATGCATTTTATATATGCATTTTATTGTTTGCATACAGCATGGTTTGGGCCAAGACCCACCAATTGAGAACCTCTACTGTATATCTACTTCCAAATGGCTAGCAATCAGTTTTATTCTTTCACAATTTCATTTTTCAACACAGGAAACTGCTGTGAGATGGTTGCTGCGTTGAAGAAGGTAATCATTCTGCAGGTGCTCATTCCGTCTGGGACACCAAATTACAGCTTGATATCAAACAGGGAAGCATAAAAATGTGTGTTTCACATGATGACAATGGTATTGGCATGCTGTGATAGTGAGAGGGAAAAGATAGCAAATACTTCTGGGCATAATACTGACTTGCAGAACAGATGTGAAGTAAAACACTGAATCATAACACTATTATTATCTCTTCCCATTTTGATCAAATTCACCCTTTGCTTTTGTAAATGAATCCACAAACGAGAAATGTTTTGCAGACCAAATATTCCCAGGGGGCTTGAACTATTGACTTTATTTCTGGTGAGTTCTATGACGCTTGAAGGAAAGTACACATGGAAAGTGTGCTCTCCTCATCCAGTATTTCTAACTATGCACAGTCCTTGTTCTTGTTGCAGTTTGCATGGTTAGCAACTGACAGTAGCTCATGACACTCGATATCTCAGCTGCCGTAAGTGTGCACTGAACTGCAAAAAGACTGTCCAGAAAACCATGGCCCATCAAACTAGCTCCAATTTTCTCATGTCAGCAGGAAAACATCAACGTAGATGATTTCACCTTTGTGACAGCTGGGTACTTAGGCTTTTTTTTCTTTTGATAAATCAAGTATTTATGTGTGCATAAGCACAGCATTGCAAAAGTCACATGTCTAGTGACCCACTTTGAGAAGCGGAAAGGAACCTACAATATATAGGGTTGGAAAGGTGAAGCGGCAACAGTAAAAATGGAAAATGTACCTTATATCATCACCTGCATGACTCTTCTTAAACTTTTTGTCCAGTAAACACACTGCGAAAACATGCCATCACAAAATATTATAATTTCAGGAAGTTAACAGTTTTGTTTTTCAAAATTAAGATATATAAAATATACTGCGATTGTGACCTAAAAGGCTCATGAAACACTAAACTTCATTTTGTGTTAATTTAAACACATTTAAACATCTGTAAATTGTAAACAGGTTAAGTTTGAGAATTTTTATTTATTTTTGTGCTATTTTTGTCTTCTGGGTTTAATGTCTTCATTGTGTCACCATCACAGGATGAGTTTATTTACACCTGCATCACATTGTTGACTCATCAGGGTTTCATAATTATTCACTTTGTGTCCATATCCTATTAATTATTCATGATAACATGTTTTCCTATATGACGGGGGATGTAAACTGTGAGATCATGTACAGTTACTGAGAGATGTGTACATGGATTGCAAGTGACTGTTTGTTTTTGTTATGTAAGTGTTTCTGCATGGCATAAATTCTCATCCATATAGCCTGAGCCTTCAACACAAAGTTATAAACTATATATATATATATACACTGAACAAAGTTATAAATGCAACACTTTTGTTTTTGCCCCCATTTTTCATGAGCTGAACTCAAAGATCTAAGACTTTTTCTATGTACACAAAAGGCCTATTTCTCTCAAATATTGTTCACAAATCTGTCTAAATCTGTGTTAGTGAGCACTTCTCCTTTGCCGAGATAATCCATCCACCTCACAGGTGTGGCATATCAAGACTGAGAGGTAAGACTCAAACCACTGGCGTGCGGTTCCTGAGATGCCATTTTCCAATAGGGTTGACAGGAGAATCTGTTGGTTCACCGTATGAAAAGCAGCAGACAGATCCAGCTAAATAAATATAGAAGATTTGGATGCTGCTCTTGCCAGTCTTAGGGCTTCAACATCTGAAAGCAAGGCAGTCTCGGTCGAATGTCCACTTCTGAAGCCAGATTGGTTGCTGTCCAGGAGGTTGTTCTGTGT
>NW_015550226.1:1944975-1950232 GCF_001515605.1 Sinocyclocheilus anshuiensis | reverse complement strand
AGAAATGGCTTGAAGGAGATGAGATGGAATAGGATCAAGCGGACAAGTAGTAGGATGATTGGAAAGGATGAGTTTAGAAACTTCTGCCTCAGAGAGTGGAGAGAAGGATGAAAACGAGTGTATGTTTGCTGGTAAGATGTGTTTGACAGTTTGTGGTGTGGCAAATTGTGCACTGAGGTTTGTAATTTTATTAATGAAGAATGTGGCAAAGTCATCAGCTGTTAGAGTTGATGAAGGAGGGGGAGGAGGAGGACAAAGGAGGGAGGAAAATGTTTTAAAGAGCATGCGATGATATGCAACATAATATTTTACCTGACTAATAATAAATTGTTATATCTGACATATTCTGATCTCTTCTGAAATCATTTTTCAAGTAGATTAATGTGTAGTGGTATTTCCGCAAATCTGCGTTCAGGACAGATCATACCGAGGCACCAATGGATGAACCATGGGGAACACCATTAGGGGCTTCCGATTTCTGACTCTCACTGGCTTAACACGGTGTAGCTCTCGTGGTTATAGGAAAAAAATAAAATTTTTGTTATGAGCATGCAGGGTGCAGCTCACTTAAAGGTATTGTAACCACTCTGCATCCTATGAGTAAGTTCAAAACTGACTAGTTTGTGTCCGTGGGTTCACTAATCGGCCAAGTGCAATTCCTGTGCGATACCTGGTCCCTAATGAACGAAGAATTGAAAGTATGGGATTTCCAGAATACTCAAATATCTAAATTAATAAACAATCAATATTTGTGATCAGTTTTTAATTAGAAATATTGCCTAAATTTAATGATCACTTGAAACTGGATTCAGATTGAAAACGGAGCTAGACTAAAATTGAAACTAAAGAGGTGCAAGTAAAAGACCGAATACGCATTAAACTTTCGACCAGGCCGCTGGATTCCGCTTTTTGGGCCGGTGGGTGGATCTTTACAGGCGGCAGCTGAGAACAGTGCTCGCTGGAGATCACTGTGTCCTGAAGCACCGGAGGTGGCAGGGATAACAGAGCGGCCCCCTGAGGATACTGAGGAGGGTCGGGCACCGTATGCTGAGGTGTGTACTCAAAGGCCTGGCACTCACGGCATCAGGCCTTCTTAGCCAAGGACTTCTTTGAGAGAATGACGGTCCATAGATCTGTCTTCTCTCTCAAAGTCCCCAAATGCTTCTGGACTTGGCGGTACAAGGAGCTGGAAGACGGCTGGGGCTGCTCCCGCCCAGCATCCCTGGGGACCCTAGCAAATAGGTAAAAGTGTAGAATTGCACTGTCTGTTTGCTTATGTGCATCAATCGGAGTGTAAAACAGTGAGAGATGTTGAGGCAGGTGAAAAGCGTTTGGTTAGTGGGGAATACTGACATACTGTGCGTCTTGTTGCCGAGCCCCGTCTTGATATAATGATTGACAGGTTGGGGGCGTGATCGACTCAGAATGCACTTTCAAATCCACATTGACTTAAACTACATTATCGTGAGGTATTTAATGAAAATGCAATTGAAACATCTTAAGTGTAAGTGTCAATGCATTTAAGAAAAATAAAAGACATTTAAATCACCATTTTGCTACCCTTTTGCTGCACATTTGGCTCAGAATGCATTTTGAAATTCACACTGAATTTTGCTACAATTATCACGCGGTATCACGATTAAAACGCAATCCCATGTGTCCTACTGTACCCATAAGTCTAAATGCATTTAGGAAAAATGGCATTTAAATGATAATTTTGCTACAACTTTTGCTTGGACATGTTAAACATATCTAATCAATTTGGGTAATACAATTTAATTTTAATTTAGCAACTTAATAATAACTTTTTAATTTACATATTAAAACTAGTGTAGAAAATGGCAAATGTAAATTATATAATTGAATTTTCATTTTCATTTTGCACTAAATGTTGCACATATGTATGGGAAAATGTAAATTTAAATACAGAAATGCATTGCCATTTTACATATTTCAATGTCATTTTGCATATTACATTTCAAAATTAATTTTGCTACCCATATGCTTCCATAATATTTCACCCAACAATGAAAATTGTCATTAATTACTCACCCTCATGTGGTTCCAAACCAGTAAGACTTTCATCTTTGTAACAGAAATAAAGATATTTTTGATGAAAGCCGAGAGCTCTCTGACCCTCCATAGACAGCAACACAACTGAAATGTTCCCAGGCCCAGAAATGTAGCAAGGACATCTGTGAAGTAGTCCATGTGACATCAGTAGTTCAAACATAATTTTACGAAGCAACGAGAATACTTTTTATGCACAAAGAAAACAAAAATAATGACTTTATTCAACAATTCTTCTCCTCAACCTGTCTGATGCGGCGTGCTGCCAATGTGGAGAGTATCACGACGCATGCGCATGCTTTCCTCTGCATGTAAATTACACATACACTTGCTGCTGTTTACGTTGATCATGCATATGCTGTGCCTTGTTTACGAACAGAGGACACCATGCACATGCGTCATTTACATGCAGAGGAAAGCATGTGCATGTGTTGTGATACTATCAATAAAAGACATTTAAATCACCATTTTGCTACCCTTTTGCTGCACATTTGGCTCAGAATGCATTTTGAAATTCACACTGAATTTTGCTACAATTATCACGCGGTATCACGATTAAAACGCAATCCCATGTGTCCTACTGTACCCATAAGTCTAAATGCATTTAGGAAAAATGGCATTTAAATGATAATTTTGCTACAACTTTTGCTTGGACATGTTAAACATATCTAATCAATTTGGGTAATACAATTTAATTTTAATTTAGCAACTTAATAATAACTTTTTAATTTACATATTAAAACTAGTGTAGAAAATGGCAAATGTAAATTATATAATTGAATTTTCATTTTCATTTTGCACTAAATGTTGCACATATGTATGGGAAAATGTAAATTTAAATACAGAAATGCATTGCCATTTTACATATTTCAATGTCATTTTGCATATTACATTTCAAAATTAATTTTGCTACCCATATGCTTCCATAATATTTCACCCAACAATGAAAATTGTCATTAATTACTCACCCTCATGTGGTTCCAAACCAGTAAGACTTTCATCTTTGTAACAGAAATAAAGATATTTTTGATGAAAGCCGAGAGCTCTCTGACCCTCCATAGACAGCAACACAACTGAAATGTTCCCAGGCCCAGAAATGTAGCAAGGACATCTGTGAAGTAGTCCATGTGACATCAGTAGTTCAAACATAATTTTACGAAGCAACGAGAATACTTTTTATGCACAAAGAAAACAAAAATAATGACTTTATTCAACAATTCTTCTCCTCAACCTGTCTGATGCGGCGTGCTGCCAATGTGGAGAGTATCACGACGCATGCGCATGCTTTCCTCTGCATGTAAATTACACATACACTTGCTGCTGTTTACGTTGATCATGCATATGCTGTGCCTTGTTTACGAACAGAGGACACCATGCACATGCGTCATTTACATGCAGAGGAAAGCATGTGCATGTGTTGTGATACTATCTTTGAGGAGGTGGAGAATTGTTGAGTAAAGTCATTATTTGTTCCCATCTATGAACATCTCAATTTGAAGAATCCTAAGAAGTCTTTGAGCCTGTCTAAATACCCACACTTGCAGTCTTGGCCAGTTGAGAGTGCATGCACACAACAGCAAGTAAGTGCGTGAGACTGTCCCAGGTCTGAAAAATGCCAAAGCTCAATGCCCTTAACGCACACTAAACCCACACTATGCATGGCTCTGAAGCGGTATTCGAGGCTGTGTATCCAATCATGCATCATGTTGAGGAACTCACATGCCCAGAAAATCATGAGATGTCGAGGAAAACATTCCACTTTAAGTTAAATTAATTAGGTACTACTTATAATTTGTTAGTAAAGTGATGTACAGTTTATTAGTGCAAATATGAGTATTTGTACTTTGTACATCATTTGCAACTGCTTTTTCTCACTTATTTAGAAGCACCACAATTACTAAATTGTGTCAACATTATGCTATAGGGACTACTGAACTGAAATTTATTGTAAAATGTAAAATACTGAAAATCAAAAAAAGCTCTGCAAACACTTGCATTTTCACAACACTGTAAGTGTGTCCCATCAGGCAATCAAAAGTTCTACGGTCTTCACGCCCACTTGAACACTTGGGGCAAATACAGGTAATAAGTCATATAAGCAGACAAGTGCAAAGACCACACGTGTGGCTATTTAGTCAAGCCCTTAATTTTGCATCCTTCATTTGGTTTGTTTTGAAGGATACATCAGGTGTGAAAATTTGAATGAATCTGCACTGAGCTTGTTCAATTACGTACTGCAAGACAAAACAAAAATGGAGATTAAGGTATTATGTTTTGTTTTGTTGTAAATGAATCACATAATGCTAAATTGTGCATAATATAAACCACTGGGAGACCACAGACAATTGTCGGAAAAAAGTCAGTTCATATCAATATTTTTAATATAAATTATTATTTAGATTACAATTCTAATAGTATTTCATGCTGTGACTGGGGGGTTGGTAACATTTATTACATAGCCATGTGCAGTAACCAGAGCATCTCATTCTAGCGTTTAATACTGGGCAGGACACTAGGCTTGAAGTCTTAGAAGGACTGGACTGGGAAGAATTGATGGGTGTAATGGCCGATGACGTTGGCCACACAGTAAAACGGTAGCTGACACGCATCCGCACACATGTATACCTTTTCCCTTTTGGTTGTGTACATGTTAGTTTGATTTGCTTATTAGTATTTGATTTAACATTTGTTACAGATCACGCTATTTACATTTTATAATAATGACAGAGACAGATTTGGTTCAGCTTTACGGTTATATTTTCAATTTGTATTCATTTCATACCATGAGTGACTAGTTTGGGTGCACACTTTCTAGTTATTGGTGGTATACTTTGTTAACATTTATTTATTTTGTGTTTAAAATACCTACGAGTGGAGAGCAGAGGTTGGGCACTGTCTGGGCGCTGCGCTGTCTTCCAGGGGTGGTCCGTGCTCGTAAAGGACCGGCTGGCATCAGTTGCAGTCATTTTGTTCCACTGGATCAATTCATCCTGTGAACTAGCAATGGGCGGGGGGTGTAGGATTATTTGTTTATTTAACTTTTTTTGTTTACTATAATTATTTGATGTGTATATTAATTTGCTGTTTATGATCTATTTCTTTATTTTAAGTTAATTATTTGATGGTGTTAAGTGATGTTTGTAGTATTCTCTGTGTGTGTGTGTGTGAGTGTGTGTGTGTGTGTGTG
>NW_015550226.1:1942124-1944929 GCF_001515605.1 Sinocyclocheilus anshuiensis | reverse complement strand
TATATAAAACTAACACCGCAGAGTAGGTATGATATTTCTGATATTTTTGCACTCCAGCTTGGCTGAATCTTTCACTGCTGGCCAGTGATATTTTTGTACAAAGGGCATATTGCACATTTCTGACTCACTCTCTGTCCTACATTTAAAACCACTTGGCCTCACTTTTAAGGAAGATTCTGGCCATTTTGTGTGAATGATAATAGATGATGACAAAATTGCAAAACGTTTTTGAGTGAGTAGAGTTACTAGAAAAAAAGCCAGTGTTATAGTCATAAAACAAAGTTACTCATTATCATACTATTAGCTTTTCATTGTAGTTTAAAAAAATGCTTAATATCCCTGTAAACACATTGATGTAGATCCAAAGATCTAAAATTATAATGCATTAATGAACAAGCTAAAAGCATTGCTTTTAAATCCATTATTATACAATATTGTGAATTACTTCTGCTGGTACGTATATGCCTTTATGACTTCCACCTCTTTGCGTGTGAAATGAGTTACCTATCTGAAATTTCAAAAATACATTTTTACATTTGATCTTTTTGGACTGGAACTGTTTTACACGGTTTAACATTGATTGTTTAAAAAAATCTAGGAAAAATAGACTTTGAATGAAATGACTTCCCCCTCTCCCCTTTAAAATTAAAAATTTGGCTCTACGGCAAACTAGGGTCCTCCACTAGTGTGAGATGAAAGAAAAAAGTCTAAAAGAAGCAGCTTTGGGTTTTTAACCATCTGTCCTTTGGTTTATAAACCATCTGAACCTGCTCTGTATGCTAGTCCGTATGACTCCTGGTCTCAGTCCCACCCTGCCAAGCACAAGGCCTGATCGCAGCATCCTGCTTGGCGTTAATTGTCACGGCAACTGTCTCTTGGTGTGATACTCCCTGTGACGGCATTCAAATTCAAGCGAAACACAATTAATGCAGAGCAGCAGGATGTTAAAAACAAAATTTGTCACTGTTGGCATCAGAGTGTTAGCTAATTGCCAATCTGATTGGAGAAGATGCCTGTGTCCCCCTCCAAACTGCACCCCTGCCACCCCTTTATTTGTGCCAGATCCTCTCCTGCACGGAAAAAGACCCAGTGTGTTGGAGTCACAGCCTAGTGGTTAATACACATGTTCCAGACACTTCCACCACGGTGCTCATTTGGGAGATGTGTTGTGGCCGGATCTCATTCTCCTTCTTCTCCATCTTCTCCCTTTCTTTCCTGTTGTTTCTTCATTTTCACTACAATGAGAGTGAGTAAATGACAGAATTTTCATTTTTGCCTGAACTATCCCTTTAACTGCCAATGCTAACAAGCCAAACTCAAACCCCCTTGTATCTGTAAGGAAGAAGGACCGATTGAGAGAGAAAGACAGTAGAAGGTGATAAAGAACACAAGGTGACGAGAGCAAACAGATCACCTGCAGTCCCATTTGAAGCAATCTGTTCAGCGACTGGATCAAAAGAATCAAACGGACACACATGATATCGTGCTGCTGATGAGAGGGTGGGGAGTGTTTGTGAGCGTGTTTTTTTTTCCTTTGAGATTACACCTCACCTAGTGGGCAGGTTAAAGTATATTGTCTCATACTTCACATGGACTAGAAAATAGAAGAAAGGGTGTGGATGTATGCGATGACTTATTCATACAGTCTGATTCTACCTTCCTCACTTTCTTCTCCTCCGAACACTCTCTCATCTGTCCTTGTAGCCTGAATTCATATGAAGTCAATACTGATGCTATGTCCATACTAAAGTGAAATAGATGTTCATATCAAATTAACAAAGACAAATTTCATTTTTTATTTTCTAGCAGCTGTTGGCGTTGCTGGCAGCGTCTCGTCTCTACACCAGGGGGCAACATCATTCTATTGTACTTACCATCACACATAGGCTTAGAGATTTCTTGCCAATATCAACGGACCTAAATAAAATAAAGTTTAATTTGATACTTTATCTCGCTAATTGGTAATTAATTACATTTTTTAAAAACTGCAGCTTTTGTCTTAGTGTTTTAGTCTGTATCCTGTGTCCTTTGTTTGTATGTTTATGTGTGCTGCAGCTGGCTGCAAAAGGCATTTATATGAATAACAAAGAAATGCCTCTTGTAATTTTACCATGTTTTATAAGACAAGTATCTCAATTACTATTTCTCATACCAAGAACATCCAAAATAAGCCGGCCGTTAGCATCCCCATTCATGTCAATGTCAGCTGCTGTAAAAGTATACATATATAAAACATCAATAAAAACATTCTCTATCTATCTTTCTATCTATCTATCTATCTATCCTGTTGAAAAAAAAAATATATATATATATATATATATATACAGTATATATGCTGGTTATGTATGTTTTGAAGCATTCTGTCTGTCTATCTATCTATCTATCTATCTGTCTGTCTGTCCAATAAAAACATTCTCTATCTATCTTTCTATCTATCTATCTATCTATCCTGTTGAAAAAAAAAATATATATATATATATATATATATACAGTATATATGCTGGTTATGTATGTTTTGAAGCATGGCTTCTGGTTTGAGCTGGTTCTTAGCTGGTCAGGAGCTGGTTTGAGCTGGTCATGTGCTGGTCCTGAGCAGGAGCTAGTTGCTTAGGACCAGCACATGACCAGCTTAACCAGCTCATGGCCTGCTAAGAACCAGCTTAAACCAGCTCAAACCAGCAGTCATGCTTCAAAACATACCAAACCAGCATATGTGTGTTTTTTTTTTAATCAACAGGGTAGAGAGAACAAGAGAACAGAGAGATGTGTGTGTGTGTGTGTGTGTGTGTGTGTGTGTGTCAACCA
>NW_015550226.1:1927516-1942064 GCF_001515605.1 Sinocyclocheilus anshuiensis | reverse complement strand
GGTGACAAATTTGTACCCAGGAGTGAGCTAATTCTGACAAAAGCCACTTTTTGACCCAGGAACTTTTCCCCCCAGAACTGTTGCTGTCTGCGTTTCCATCGAGGCCTAAAGTACCGTGAAAATTAGGCAAATAGTCTGGTGACGTAGAACTGCGCGCGACTGCTCCTCCCAGTCCAGGGCCATTTCTCAATACCAAGTACGCAAATTTCGGACTTGCGTCCTTGGTAGTTTGGACTTCGCAAGTTCGACTCGGAAGTGTGAACTCCCGGGGACGGGATGACGCAAGTCCGGTAATTCTGCAAATGGAACAGCAGCTTACTTGATGACGTCAGTCAGATCGCCTTCATGGCTACTGCAATTTCCCTCACTGTATTTACAATAAGACAAAATATGATATCAAACACCACTGCCTCTTTTTGTATTCATTTAAACATAGGCTATTAATAGCCGCAGAAATGTAGTTCAGGGAACGTACATGCATTACAATGAAACTAAATATTATATCAAACAGCACTGCCTCTTTTCATTTTAATTTGAATAAAGCTATAAATATATAAATGTATATATTTATATATAAATTATGAAACATAACTTTGTGCTCAGCCAAAACGATATGACCTGGAACAAATAATAGATTCATGAGAACAAAGACTGCCCGTTAGATTTACCCAAAACATATTATATCTCATGTTTAACCACTACAGAGACATCAGAGCCAGTGGGAAATGTCAGAAGGACTAGACGAGTTGAGGCTGCTTACAGTGGGATACATGAGCACTGACCGCCCGGTGATCGCCTGGAGCTCACATCTCCAAAATCGGTGAAGCACATTTTCAAATAGACGCTGTCTTTATTAATAAACCACATATTTGAGTTTTAAACAACTACATTCTCGACCTGAAATACTCTTACATTTCATGACACAATAACAGTAATAATTTGAAAATTATGCAAATAAATGGTGGTTGAAATACAATGCTGTGTGAACTCAACCAATCAGCATGTTCAGTGCCCAAGTTCCACGAAGTTCCAGACCTTTGAAAAAGTACTACCTCGCAAGCAGGGACTTTCTGAGGGACAAAATTTTACCTGGAACTTTATTTAGATCATGGTTCTTGCAGTGGAAACACGCCGAGTACCATCCCAAAGTCCCTAGTTCCTGGGTAGAGTTCCTGTGGTGGAAATGGGCTTAAAATCTAAATTTGGGAATGCCCTCACTTGTAAAAACTGTGTAAAAAAAGGTACATAAAGATAATTTATGTATTTATTTATTTATTAGTTGGAAAAATGCAAAACATTTTCTAGGTTACATTATTATACAGTAAGCTCATTGGCTGCATATGCAACACAAACCAATCAGCTTGTGTCAAGTCGTTTAACTCTCTCAATATCATCAGTTACATTAACAACCCGTCAGCCTGCGCCATCTAGAGTTTCATGACTGAACTATATATTTCAATTATGACAACTCTCTGAAGATTTTAGCATGGTGATGGATATGACAATGTTAATGTATTGGGTCTTAGCGGAATAGATCTGCTACGCTGCTGCTGAATTGCTGCTGCTGTTGGTTATTGCTGTAGTTGTAGATTATTGCTGCTGCTGCAAGCAAGTACAGGAACTTGCTACTGCCAATGCATATGGCGATAAGGTGCCATGAGTATTTAAGGCATACTGCTGCTGCACAAATAGCATATAAAATAACCCCCAACAAAGCTGGAAGAAGAAAACAAAACCATTTAATTATGTATACTGCTGCTATGCAATAACATGCTTAAAAAGATCCCTATAAGGTGAATAAAAATAAAATATAAAACCCCCCAGAACAAGCAGATCTATTGCTAAGACATATGTACTGCTGCTGCTCTGGAGAGCCATGAAACCATGTGTTTGCTATCTATGTGAGCCTGGGCCGGCTTTGCCGAATGGCTTAACGCTAGTGAACTATTGCTGTGTGCACCTGATCGGTTGACCAGATAGCTTAAACTAGTGACCTGAGTTAAATGTTGTTTCTGGCCTAATGGAGCCCAGATAAATTAACTAGTGGCTTTTACAATGTGAACCTGGGTGCTGTACCCTTAGGTTTACTTAACTAATGACCTAAATAACTATGAGTGTCTACCTAGGTAGAAATGCGCACTATGTGTGTCATTAACAAACAAGAATCACACTGTAGGCTGATAGATGAAGTAACCCCCTGCAACCACCTGACTCAGACTCGGGCGACCTGAGCAAATAGTTTTAAATTTGTCATTGAAGTGTTGTAATTGTTATTTTTTTTTTTTTTTCATTAACATTCATCAACGTTACTGGAATGGAAATACTTACCTTTATTAATAAGCTAACAAAACATTTGGCAAAATAATAAATCACTGTACACCCTGTAGTTGTGGTATCATATGCCCAGGACTAATTCTGCCTCAAAAGCAGCTGCTCATTTATTTTGATAATTTAAAATATTTGTATTGCATGTTAAGAACAATAATGTTTGCATTGTATGAACACATCATTGCTAAATGCGTGGCTCTTTCCAAGATGACCTTGAGCAAGACACTATAGTGACTTTATTTAAATGCAGTTGTCTGCTTTTATATTAATTGTGTCCAAATTAAAATTCGCAACATAAAATTCTGTGCATGCTGCTGCTGAGAAAAATCTTGATGACTGAATGCCTATGCAAGCTGCTGCTACTGCACAAAGAGACTGAACTGCTGTGAGCTCCATTAATTAGGCATATAAGTAGCTATGCGAATATCTAGTTTACTCTAACGCGGTGTCTACGCCAGACGCAAGCGGCACAACATGACAAAGTCAATAGACCTGTTAAGATAGGTAAAGCTGTCCGCAATGTATGCAGTGCTATACGGCCAACGCAACAAGACTTCTGTTTCTGCTGCTATGGATAATATTCACTAACATTTCAATACTGAGTTGAAGTACATGCTGTTGCTGTTAATGATATTCACAATGTTGTAGTAGAAATTTACTGTGCAAGCTGTTGCGGTTTTAATATCTAATCAGAATTTGCTAAGCAAAATCTACTGCTGCTGCACAAAACCTGCTGTAAGCCCTGTTGAATAAGCAAAGTAATAAATGCCTATTGCACTTTAAAGAGTTAATTTACCCTCCATGAGTTATCACTTAAATTTCATGCAACTAAAGTGCTATCTGCTGCCGCTGCTATATTAGCAGCAATAATAATATGACTTGCTATGCATGCTGCTGCTAATATTATTTCTAACCTTACATCTGAATTTGCTCTGCATGCTATACAATTTGCTAACATTGCGATCTGAATAGCTATGCATACTGCTGCAAAAA
Organism: Sinocyclocheilus anshuiensis; assembly: GCF_001515605.1. Taxonomy (NCBI): domain Eukaryota; kingdom Metazoa; phylum Chordata; class Actinopteri; order Cypriniformes; family Cyprinidae; genus Sinocyclocheilus; species Sinocyclocheilus anshuiensis. Next base: position 1,938,743 of record NW_015550226.1, on the reverse strand, counting down.
AGTACTTAGAATTGCTACTGCCCCTTTATTAAATAACCAAACACAAACAATGAATGCTTATTTAGCTTTGAAGAGTCCTATAAACCTTGTTGAATTGAATAGCAAAGTTATAAAATGCCTATTTCACCCAAAAAGTTTAGTTCTGCTGCCGCTGCTATATTAGCAACAATGATAATTGGATTGCCATGCAGACTGCTGCTAATATTTCTAACATTGTGTCTGAATTTTGCTATGTGTGCTGCTGCTATTAAAATTCACTAAACTAGCAATCAGAATAGCTATGCATACTGCTGCTACAGCTGCACAAAAGTACTTAGATTTGCTATAAGCGTCTTTATCGACAAGCAAACGCAATCAAATAATGCTTATTTCACTTTGAAGAGTTCACAAAATCTACTGTAAGCGCTCTTAAATAAGCAAAGAAATAAAATGCCAATTTCACTTTGAAGAGTTACTTACCCCATGCGATATCACTGAAATTTCAAGCAACTAAAGTACTTTCTGCTGCCGCTGCTATATTAGCAACAATAATTTGACTTCCTGCTGCAAATATTATTTCTAACATTGCCTATGAATGCTATGCATACTGCTGCTATTAAATTCGCTACATGTGATCTGAATAAATATGCATACTGCTGTTACAGCTGCACAAAGGTACTTAGAATTGTTATAAGCCCCTTTTAAATAAACAAAAAGCAAATGATGCCTGCTGTAACAAGGCTGCTTTAAGCAGGGATTGAACCCAGGTCTCTGGCGCTATAAGAGTGTGAAATTACTCACTGAGCTACTCCCAGACAGTTAAACCCAAAAGCATAAGACTTTGAAAAGCAGAGGACTTGAATCTTCAAAAAGTAAAAAAAAAATCTTTACTAGAGAATCAAAGTACAAAATAAACATAGATAACTGAGCTTCCATCAAACAAAACAAAAACACAAGGGTCCAAAAAATACAAGAACAATCAAACCTAACTGGAGGACTGGCAGCTTGATACATAGGAAGAATAGGCTCAAGACTGAACACAATAGCAGGGAACAGACTTATAAAGGGTCAAACACAGGTGTGGGAAATCAAAGCTGATGAGCAGGATACTGAACATGGTATGGGGCGATGGCGCCATCTGGAGGAGCGGAGAGACTAGAGTTCATAATACAAGCGCCATCTTGTATTATCGGAGGGAACATGACAAAGGGCTCAAGGAGAGTGACCCCTGCAGGCCAGGATGAAAACAGCAATGCAGAGATGAGCCCATTACAGGATCCCCTCCCCTAGTAATGGCTCCTGACGTTCCCTTGACGGTCTACTTGGGCTTGGTGAAACTCTGAGATGAGAGCCTTATCCAAGATATCCCGAGCCGGAACCCAGGTCCGCTCCTCCGAGCCATAGCCCTCCCAGTCTACCAGGTACTGAACCCTTCCACGTATCCGGCGGTAATCCAGCAGCCTGCGGAGTGTACGCTGGCTGACCATCAATCATGTGGGGAGCTGGGACAGATTTACTGGCTGGAGACAAAGTGGAACAAACAACTGGTTTTAATCGAGAAACATGGAAATTAGGATGGATTTTCATAAACCTGGGCAGGGGAAGACGAAAGGAAACCGGGTTAATCTTTCTGAGGATCTTGAAGGGACCAATGTATCTTAGAGATCAATGTATCAGCCAGCAGGCATATCACCCTGCAGCCCAAGACTGGTTGCCCACTGAAGCTAAGCAGGGTTGAGCCTGGTCAGTACCTGGATGGGAGACCTCCTGGGAAAACTAGGTTGCTGCTGGAAGAGGTGTTAGTGAGGCCAGCAAGGGGTGCTCACCCTGTGATCTGTGTGGGTACTAACGCCCCAATGTAGTGACGGGGACACTATACTGACAAAACGCACCGTCTTTCGGATGAGACGTTAAACTGAGGTCCTAACTCTCGGTGGTCATTAAAAATCCCAGGATGTCCTTCGAAAAAGAGTAGGGGTGCAACCACGGCATCCTGGCCAAATTCGCCCATTGACCTCTGACCATCATGGCCTCCTAACGATCCCCATATCTGCTGATTGGCTTCATCATTCTGTCTCCTCTCCACCAAAAAGCTGGTGTGTGGTGGGCGTTCTGGTGCAATATAGCTGCCGTCGCATCATCCAGGTGGATGCTGCACACTGGTGGTGGTTGAGGAGATTCCCCCTTCTATGTAAAGCGCTTTGAGTGCCCAGAAAAGCGCTGTATAAATGTAAGGAATTATTATTATTATTATTATTATTATTATTATTATTATTATTATTATTAGAGCCAGCTTATGGGATTCCACCCGCAGGGGACGACACACTCTTTGTCCTGGACGAAATGAGGGTCCTGCCCTCCTGCTTTGGTTAGCCTGCCTCCGTTGGATTCGGGCCGCCCTCAATAGGGCAGCACGGGCCCTCTTCCAGGAAAGTCAACAACGAGGGACGAGCTGTGTGGCAGCTGGATCGAGAGCTCCAAGTGGATTGGTTGTCAGCAACCAGGCACCTCAGTGTCTTCTCAGTGTCCTGATTTACCCTCTCTGTTTGGCCATTGGACTGGGGGTGGAAGCCAGAGGACATGCTGATGGAGGACCCAATGAGCCGGCCAAACACCTTCCAAAACCGGGACGTAAACTGTGACCCCTGTTCAGAAACCATATCCTGGGGAAAGCCGTGGATTCTGAACACGTTTCATCAGAAGTTCCGCAGTTTGGTTAGCTGTGGGGAGCTTGGGTATGGGTAAGAGGTGACAAGTCTTAGAAAATCTATCCACCACCACCAAAATTACCGTGTTTCCCTGAGACTGAGGCAAGCCTGTGACGAAATCCAGGGAGATGTGAGACCATGGACATCTCGGGAAAGGCAGTGGGTGCAGTAAGTCATGAGGGTGGGTTCTTGGCTCCTTGTACTGGGCGCACACTGGACAGGCAGAGATAAAGGACCGAACGTCTCTGTCTCTGTAACTTGGGCCACCAAAACTTCCTCTGAACCAGCTTGCAGGTTCTAGTGGTTCCTGGGTGTCCGGAGGGGAGGGAAGCATTTGCCCACTGCAAGACCTCAGAGCGCATACAGTTAGGGACAAAGAGACGCCCTACAGGGCCATTACCTGGACCAGGCTGTTGCTGTTGGGCTCCCCTGACGGCTGTCTCAATATCTCACTGGATGGGGGCTATCACCCTGGATGTGGGGAGAATGCATTCTGGGCAGGACTCCCTCTCAGGTGGCTCAAACTGCCTCGAGAGTGCATCTTGCTTGAGATTTTTGGAACCTGGGCGATAAGAGAAAAAAATTGAACCGGTTAAAAAAGAGGGCCCAACGGGCTTGTCATGAGTTTAAACACTTGGCATTCCGAATGTAGGTGAGATTTCGATGGTCTGTCCAGATGAGGAATGGGTGTTTGGCCCCCTCAAGCCAGTGCCTCCACTCCTCAAACGGCATCTTAATGGCCAACAACTCCCGGTTCCCAATGTCACAATTTCTCTGTGTAGGGGTAAGACGGCGAGATAAAAATGCACATAGGTGAAGCTTGTAATTACTCTTACTCTTCTGTGACAAGACCGCTCCTACCCCCACATCTAAGGCATCCACCTCCAGGACGAAGGGCAGCTCTGGGTCTGGAAGAGTTAGAATGGGGGCAGATGTGAAGCGTTGTTTCAGTGTATTAAAGGCATGGTCAGCTCCGCTGGTCCACATGAATGGCCTGTTAGACTTCTTTGTGAGTGAGGAGAGAGGCTCTGCAACAGAACTAACATTTCTTATGAACCTCCTGTAGAAATTAGAGAACCCCAGAAAGTGCTGTACCTGCTTGACTGAAGTGGGTCGGGGCCAGTCCAAGACTGCTCGGCTCTTGCCAGGATCCATCTGGAGGCTGCCCTTGGACATGGAAGCAGAGAAATGAGACAGCTGGGACATGGAATTCACTCTTCTCCAGCTTAACAAAGAGCTTGTGCTTCAGCAGCTGGGTCAGGACCTGTCTGACATGCTGAATGTGTTATTGGAGGTTGCGGGAGAATATCAGAATATCATCCAGGTAAACAAACACAAATATATTAAGCATCTCTCTGAGAACATGATTAATAAAGGCCTGGAAGACATCAGGAGCATTAACCAGGCCAAATGGCATTATCTGGTACTCATAGTGGCTTGTCAGGGTATTAAACGCAGTCTTCCATTCGTCCCCCTCCCGGATCCTGACAAGATGGTATGCATTCCGAAAGTCCAGTTTGGTAAAGACGGTGGCCCCCTGCAGGATCTCAAAAGCTGTGGTCATAAATGGGAGGGGTTAACGATTCTTGATTGCGATGTTATTTAAGCCTTGATAATCAATACAAGGTCTGAGACTACCATCCTTCTTTTCAACAAAGAAGAAACCGGCTCCTGCCGGTGATGTGGAAGGAAGGATGAATCCACTATCCACAGCTTCCTTCAGATACTTGTCCATAGCTAATCTCTCAGGGCCAGAGAGGGAAAAATGCCTTCCACAGGGTGGCAAGTTCCTGGCATAAGCTCAATAGCGCAGTCGTATGATCTGTGGGGGGGAGTGTGGCAGCTTGTACTTTACTGAAGACTTCGAGGAGGTCCATGTATTCCGGGGGAACTCGAGATGGCTCAGGAGGGTGAGGTGGGGACTTGCTAGTGACTGGTTCCATCCTTGGAACAGCCATTACTTCCATAGATGGGTCTTTGAGCCTAAAGACGGAGTTGCTCTTGGGATTGTCTGACAATGATTCTTGGAAAGACTTCAGCTCAGCGGAACAGCAGAAAGCAGTATTCGAGAGTTGGCAGTGTGTTCCCCACTCTGTGACGACTCCTCTGGATCAGTCAATATTTGGGTTATGAACAGTCAAACATGGGAAGCCGAAGATTATAGGGAGTTCAATTCCTGGTGGTTCCCCACCTGTAGCTGAAGAGGTGGAGTGCACTGACTGACCCGACCCGATCCAAGTGGGCTGCCGTCAACTGCAGTAATGTTAAGGGGTTCTTGGAGAGTCACAGAGTGAATTGCAAGACTTTGGGCCATCGTAAAGTCCATGAAACTCCCGGCGGCCCCCGAGTCTACAAAGGCACATACGTGATGGTGTTGCTGGCCCATGATGATTGTGGCCTGGATCGTCAAGCCTGAGGACGCCTAGCAGGGGATGGTTCCTATTCTCGCCCAGGCCCCCCTACACCAGGACGAGACTTGGCTTTTCCTGAATGCTCAGGATAGTTGGCACGAAAATGACCTGGCTTGCATCTCTAGCTGGCACTCTCTGAGGCGATGGTCAACCCGGATAGCTACATCAATGAGGGACTTGAGATCAGGGGCAGAGTCTCGGAATGCTAACTCGTCTTTGAGCTCTGACGATAAAGCATGGTGGAAGGTAGCTCTTAGGGCTCTTTGATCCCATCTACTCTCAGTAGCCAGGGTACGAAACTCTATGGTGAACTCAGCTGCGCTCCAGGTACCTTGAGAGAGATTCAGCAGGTGATGATCCACATCTCCCTCACTGGTTGGATGTTGGAACACTCTCTTCATCTCTATGATGAACTGTTGACTGTTTGTGGTAAGTGGAGAATTCTGGTCCCACAAAGCTGAGGCCCAGTCGAGCGCCTTACCGGTGAGGAGGGTAATAATGTAGGCCACCCTACTGCTCTCAGTGGGAAAACTACTGGGTTGAAGTTGAAAGGCCAGAGTACACTGGGTAATAAATCCTCTGCATCTCTCAGGGCTTGCATCAAACCTCTCTGAGGCTGGTAATCTGGGCTCAGAAGGGAGTGTCACCATGGATCTAGGTTGAGGATCAGGAGATTGTTGGGGTTCTTGAGGTGAAGAGGCCTGGGGTTGAAGGCTCAAAAGTTGGACAATCTGAGACAGAGCTTGATCATGTCGTTGAATGAATTGAATGCATTGGTAGTGGCTTGCTCAGAGAGTGCAGCTAGGATTCGTTCAACATTGGAGGGTGGTGAAGACTCTTCCGCTGGGCTTGCTTCCATGGTTCAGTCTTGCTGTAACGAGACTGCTTTAAACAGGGATTAAACCCGGGTCTCTGGCGCTCTAAGAGTGTGAAATTACTTGAAGAACTTCTTCAAAAAGTAAAAATAATCTTTACTAGAGAAAGAAAGTACAAAATAAACATAGAAAACTGAGCTTCCATCAAACAAAACAAAGACACAAGGGTCCAAAAAATACAAGAACAATCAAACCTAACTGGCAACTGGATATACAGGAAGAATAGGCTCAAGACTAAACACAATCCACAAACGCAGGGAACAAACAGACTTACAAAGGGTCAAACAGGTGTGGGGAATAGGATTCGTTCAACATTGGAGGGTGGTGAAGACTCTTCCGCTGGGCTTGCTTCCATGGTTCAGTCTTGCTGTAACGAGACTGCTTTAAACAGGGATTAAACCCGGGGCTCTGGCGCTCTAAGAGTGTGAAATTACTTGAAGAACTTCTTCAAAAAGTAAAAATAATCTTTACTAGAGAAAGAAAGTACAAAATAAACATAGAAAACTGAGCTTCCATCAAACAAAACAAAGACACAAGGGTCCAAAAAATACAAGAACAATCAAACCTAACTTGAGGACTGGCAACTGGATTCTCAGGAAGAATAGGCTCAAGACTGAACACAATAGCAGGGAACAAACAGACTTTTAAAGGGTCAAACACAGGTGTGGGGAATCAAAGCTGATGAGCAGGATACTGAACATGGTACGGGGCGATGGCACCATCTGGAGGAGCGGAGAGACTAGAGTTCATAATACAAGCACCATCTGCAGTTCTGAAGGGAACATGACAAAGGGCTCAAGGAGAGTGACCCCTGCAGGCCAGGATGAAAACAGCAATGCAGAGGTGAGCCCATTACACCTATTCGCATGAAGAGTTCACATACCATCCATTTTTAGTCACTGAAAATTCAGCAATTGTAAGTCGCTTTGGATAAAAGCATCTGCAAAATGAATAAATGTAAATGTAAATTACGGTCTACCTAATGTTGCCGTAGCTAAACGCATAATTTGATTTGCTATGCATACTGCTATTAATAATCCGCTAATAATGCAATCTGAAATTCTATGGATACTGCTGCTACACTCCATGAAAGTACTAGAATTGCTGTAGCCCATCCATGCATTATCACTGAAATTTCATGCAACTAAAGTACTTTCTGCTGCCCCTGCTATATTAGCAATGATAATTGGTTGCTATGCAGACTGCTGCTAATATTATTTCTAACATTGCATCTGAATTTGCTATGCCATTCTGCTGCTATTAAATTTGCAAAAAAATGCAATCTGAATAGCTATGCATACTGCTGCTACAGCTGCATGAAAGTACTTAGAATTACTATAAGTGCCTTTATTAAACAATGAAACGCAGACAAATAATGCCTATTTCGCTTTGAAGAGTTCACAAAGTCTCTGTACGCCCTTTTAAATAAACAAAGTAATAAAAGTCTATTTCAATTTTAAAGAGTTACTTACCCCATGTGTTATCACTGAAATTTCATGCAACCAGATACTTTCTGCTGCCGTGAATAAAGTCTTCACTATCGCTGAACCAAGGTAACGAGTGAAATAGAGATGTGGCTCCTTTAACAATGAGCGCTCCCTCTTCTGAATTGCATTACAATGCGGCACGAGTAAACGTATGAGTGGGTATATTATTTTCTGTTGCTTATTAAGTTGTTATGGTTAAATCCGCTTGTTAAGTGTCCGGGTCCAAGCCTCAGCTCGCTTCACTTGAGAATACTATGTCAACAGCCATTTATGAGCATTGTTCATTCAAATTAAACATTTAAGCTAAACATTTTCAAACTTACGGTGTACACTACAGTCTCCATGCTCACAGCGTCCCAAACACAAATCATTTTTATATTTATTTATTTATATTTTCATTGTCTGGCTATCTGGGATTTTGGTATGGAGTTAAAGGTTAGGATTATAATTTTTTTGGTAGTATTATATCTCATTGTGAGTGTATATTAGCACCTTTTGTTATTTTCTCGTGGTATCTGATAGAGCGTTTGGATGCGGAAGCGGTGACGCATGACGTCAGACTTAACAAGCGGCTAGGTGTCGGCGGTGGCCTCGTGGGCAGCGTGCCAACATATAGCGCCTTTGCGCTTCGGGCGTCCTGAGTTCGAGTCCCGGCTCGTGGACCTTTCCCCCCCTCTCTCTCTCTCTCACCCACTTCGCTTCCTGTCGACCTACTGTCCTATCTAAATAAAAGGCATAAAACGCCAAAAATAAATCTTAAAAAAAAAACAACAACAAGCGGATAGGTAAGGCTGTTGACAGTATGACGTTTATGAAAGTTATACGGGTTCACCTTGACTTAAAACTGTGAGCAACTGTGAAACACCAACTGCAAAAGCAACCCCACTAGTGAGGTGTGCATCTGAAAGTGATCCGTTCGCGGTTAATGTAGAAGTGAATGCCCACAGAAGATATTAAAAGCATTGATTTTGATGAACATTGATGAGATTTCAGGAAAATAAGGTAATCCCCAATTGTGTGTCTGTGTGTGTGTGGATGGCGCAGTCTGATAGGTCTAACTCAGTCTGACCTAATGACATCATCACATGGCTCAGCTGATTGGTTCTCTCCTGTATCGGTAGCCAATGAGCTCGTTGCTCAACATTCAAATATATGACTAGTGCTTGCTGTAGCAGTTTGTAGTGTGCTTTAAAAACAGCTAAATCAACATCTAAGATAAGTGAATTCTCTTCTAATCCATATCGCTGTGTGTATTGCATGGTCTGCCTAATTGAATTTAAAAATGAGCAACCATAATCAAGTTTAAACTAAGTATCATGTTAGCAGTTAGCATTTTATGCAGGAGCGAAATATTAAGCATATTAGCAGCAGCATTTAGCTTCTGTGTTTATACAGCTGGAGGAAAATGCAGTTTAGAGCATATATGATCACTCTGAGGACATGCCAATAGTTACGGACATGAAACAGGTTAAATGAAATATGTCTTGTGTATGCATTTCAACGGGGGTTCGCCATATACATTGGCATTACCTCAATGTTCACGTTCGTTATTTCTAAGGTCGATGTTTTCATTGTGATGAGGGTGTGGTTGATTTTCAGCTGCGCGTAGTGTCAGAAGCACGAGCTTATCACAGTCATATCAATGACAGTGTTGCGGGAGAAGGGAAATAAGAGTTATTGCTGAAGATCACTATATACATTGTAGTGCCGAGTGAAATGCATTATGGGTAGTGTAGTTTAGAGAAATGTATTCGTGTGCCGAGTGAAATGCATTATGGGTAGTGTAGTTTGGAGAAATGTATTCATGTGACGTGTGCTCTCGCTGTGCTGTGTATTTCAGAAAATGGAGAAATAACATTTATATTCTGCTTTTATTTAAGTTCTTTCAGGTCAATCCACCCAGGGGCGTTTGTGCACTTTAACTTTGACAACTTTCATCTGCACGAGAGAATAAAATGGCATGTATCGACTAAATTTGTCCATCTCATCATTGCACGAGCATGAATTAATGAGCTGTTACGCTGCCACTGGGACTGATGAAGTGGAGAAAGTAAGAGCAGTTATCAAATTACTAAATTATGATATTTGCACAGGTGGGTGCTGGGGTCTTATCTATTGGATTGCAATGTACAGTATATCCATTTTGTTAATTAACATTACACATAGTGCGCGTCTAATTAGAGTTAAGCCGGTCGGCGTGGTAGGCCAGGAACACATAGACATGTGGTTCACATTGCTCTTCGGAGCAGCAGCAGTGCATATGTATTGGCGATAGATCTGCTTGTTGGAAGGTGTTTTGTTCTTGTTTTGGCTTGTATTGTCCCTTCTATGTCTCCTGCTTTGTGGGGGGTTATTTCATGTATGCTATATTTGCAGCAGCAATATTTCTTACATGCTCACAGCAGCATGTTGTTGATGTATTGGCAGTAGCAAGTCTCGGTACTTGCTCTGCCGCAGCACACACAGTATGTATGTATGTATTAAGCTTCTTTCAAGGACAATGCTCACCAGTATAATTGAATTGCAGTAGGAAAAGAGCTGGACTCCGTTTCAACACACAGATAAGGTCCTGAGGTAGGTGCAAAAGGTCCTTAACAATCGGGATTAGGCAAAGTTAAAGGAACCTTGAAGTGAAGGTTTGCTCACTAGAGTTAAAACTTTTAGCAGATCTTTATTGACATATTTTTGGCCCAGAGAATGGTAATCAGGTACTTCATGATAAACAGCATGTAGACAAATTAACCTTTCTCTGCTGTGGCAGCCAGAGAGGGTCACCCAGGTAAAAAAATAAATAAAAAAGTGCTCTACTTAGTGCTCTATTTTTGCTCACTAATTTAATACTTAATATACTAAAAATTATTCTTTAGTAGTTCTTAAAATAAACTTAAGATCAAATAAGTGTACTCAACTGTGCTATTTTGGGGCACCATTAATGAACTAAAATGCGCTTTTAATATACTATCTCTGTATTTAAAAAAAAAAATAGTTACGTTAAACATTACACATAGTGCGCGTCTAATTAGAGTTAAGCCGGTCGGCGTGGTAGGCCAGGAACACATAGACATGTGGTTCACATTGCTCTTCGGAGCAGCAGCAGTGCATATGTATTGGCGATAGATCTGCTTGTTGGAAGGTGTTTTGTTCTTGTTTTGGCTTGTATTGTCCCTTCTATGTCTCCTGCTTTGTGGGGGGTTATTTCATGTATGCTATATTTGCAGCAGCAATATTTCTTACATGCTCACAGCAGCATGTTGTGGATGTATTGGCAGTAACACTTGAACCCATCTTTCATACACTAGTACACTCAAGTGTACTACAAGTGGAGACTAAATACAGGGGGCTCCCAGGACTGGAATTGAGAACCGTTGCCTTAGAATATGCATACTGGTGTCCATAATGGTGTAACATATATATTATTGTGAGATAATAAAACATGTAAACAAACCCATCCAGAGGAACCTGAGCCATATATAAGGACCAGAATATCAGAGATACTGCACTTGGCGGTGGGCTCTTTTGACTTGAGCTAGTTAGCAACCAACCAGAACATTCTAGCATTGTAATTTGGCAATTTGGTACAGGCAAGGCCCACAATTATCCTTTTTTTTTTCAGTTATCATCAAGAGGCTCAGAAAGAAAGAGAGACAAAAAAATAAATGCACTTAGTGAGGTGAAAGGTAAGGGTAAGATGTATGAATGAAAGAATTGAGAGAGAGAGAGAGAGAGAGAGAGAGAGAGAGAGAGAGAGAGAGAGAGAGAGAGAAAGA
>NW_015550226.1:1914996-1927420 GCF_001515605.1 Sinocyclocheilus anshuiensis | reverse complement strand
GAGAGAAGAGAGAGAGAGAGAGAGAGAGAGAGAGAGAGAGAGAGAGAGAGAGAGAGAGCAAGATAACCTATAAGATGAATGTTCATTGAGTGGATTCATGAAGACATTTTTTTTTTTTTTGGAATTGTCATCGATTCTAAGAACACCACTATATCCTAACAAGGCAAAGTAGAAATACAAGAGAGTGTAAAGAATGAGAGAAATGGAGATATGGAAATAGAAAGCAGGGTGGCGGTTCTGGGAAGAAGATAGGAGAGTAGATTACTCCTGTGCTATTTTTCATTTTAAGCAGCTTGTTGACCTTTCGCAGTCAAGCCTGTAGGTGTAGTTTAGCTTCTGTGCTGGAGTCTACTCTAATTTAGGTGGGAACTGAAGCACCGAGACGAGTGACATAGAGGAGTGTGTCCGTGTGTGGCTCTGGGGCGATGCAAGTGTCTGGGCAACCGACCATCTCAAAATGATTGCCTCTCATGTGACTGCACTTTTATATGAGTGGGATTTACTGCCCTCCTTCAGTAGCAGCTGTGAAAGGACTCCCATTCAGGACGAGCCAACAGGAAGTTATGATGCTGTTAAAAACCATCAACACCATCAGAGAGAAGCATAATATGTCAAACTTACAGTCCGAAACACAGCTGTCTTACCCAACAACTATGGCAGGCAAGGGATGTAAACTGCAAAATATTACAAGGAATTCACAAGATCTAACTGGAGTTTCTTATTAGGGCTGCACGATAAATCTAAATGGAATTGAGATCACGATTCGACAGAAGCTGCGATTGTCATGCATACCTTTCAGTGAAGCACGGTTCTGTGATCAGCAGTAAATCTCCATCCAAAGGCCAGAGGGCACTCTCGCGCTGAAACTCCAAATCGCTGCAGCTGAATAAACAGAAGATTCAACTGCTTTCATTGATTCAACGTGACTAATAAACACACGACTACGGCAATATACGGTTTATCTGAGTTCTTATTATTATAATTTTCATTAAAATAAAGTATATTTATAATGCAATGCCTTTATCACTGCTTAAATATTATGAAATATGTTGCGTGCCTTATTCTGTGTAAGAAGCCACATCATCTCACAGAAGGATTTATTTCAAACACTCGACTGACGCTATGAAGTGAGTTTGGAGTAAAAATATGTTATTAAATGTGGTATTTTCACATGCTTTCAGATGGAGCAGCATTTACTTCACAGAGCTGTAGTTCACTGAGAAGCTATGCAAACAGCTGTCATCATCGCGAACGATTTCTTCGATTTCAGAATCACGCAATAAAATCGTCTGCGATTTTTTTTTGCGTAACTTGTCGGTGAACTATGGCTATGTGTAGTAAATTCTGCTCCATCTGAAAGCACGTGATGATGATTTACTGCTGATTACAGAACCGTTTTTTTTTTAACAAAATGCGCATGACAATCGCATTCGATTAATCATGCAGCCCTATTTCTTACAACATATTGAAAGAACATTTATATTTTAGTATGAAATCAGCCTTTATAGGTTGTTATAGGTTATTATTTATTTAGTTATTGGGGGGGGGGCTTTGTTTTTGTTGTCATCATTATGGTGATCAGTGCTAGGACCATTAAACTTGTTGATTCACATTTAAGTATAATTATGACTTGCAATTTCTGAACAAGTGGGTCAGTATTATACATGTCCTCACCTCATTTCTATAATATGTAGTGTTTAAGCATGTTATATATTAATGTCACTTTTTTTAAATCATGTAACTTATTTCTCAGTACTAAAGCTATATTTTTTATTAGACAGTTGGGTAGCAATATAAATGTTGCATTGCTATATTTTAACTGACAATATTTCAGCGATAAATAATTATTTGAGTCAGTTCTTTTCAACTGATTCAGCTCGAACTGGTCATCATCAGACTTACAGTACAGTACAGTACTAGTCAAGGCGAATCAAATCAATTTTACTTGTTTAATGCTTTTAACAATACAAAAGCTGTTTACACAGCAACAAATGTGGTTGTCAGTCCTGTATTTGAGTCCTTTAATTTGGTTGCATTCACACACAATTTGATTATTTACAGGAGTGACAACCACATTATCTAATCAAATGTATTTCCTTATATTAGAATGATCATGTGACAATAAAGACTACAGTAAGGGCTTATGAAAATTCAGCTTTGTCATCAAAGCAATGAATATGAATTACGTTTTAAAATATATTCTCATATAAAACAGATATTTTACATTGTAATATCATTTCACAACATTACTGTTTTTGCTGTATTTTTGATCGAACAAATGCAACCTTGGTAAGCAAAAGAGACTTATTTCAAAAACATTAAAATCATAATTATTCCAAACTTTTGACCAATAATATGTAAGTTTATTACCACAACTGTGTTATATAATTAAAACAAATAATAGCCAGATGAATACTGACCCTCTGTTTCTCCCAAGATTCTTTTTTGACTCCTGTATGTTTCTTTCTTTGTTATTGTTGCATTTGGCTTGCTCATTGGGGAACTAAACTAAAGAAGTAAATAATTACGGAATAACTGATGTGTAATGGATGTGGATGATGTGACCAAAATCTTGTACTACAAGATGGATAGTACTTGGGACACTATTGCAATTAATCTATAAATAAGACAATATGCATATACAAGAAAATACTGTAAAATAGACAAACAACCATTGTAATTCTATATCAAAGTAATTTTATGTTCTGATTTATTGTGAGGTACTAGAGTTCATGGTCATATAATTCTAATAAGTTACACATCTGTAAAAATGACTGTGTAAGTTCTGCAACTATTAGCCATGAGTATGCTGTGACAGTTTTTTTTTATACAGTGTACCATCAGAAAGTTACTGAATGGTGCAGCGTAAAAGAGCATCCAGGAATTGTTAGTAATCTTAAGGCTATAAATATTGCAAGTTTGCAGACACTGTTCTAAAGCGATAAGGGCTGATATGTCACTCTAACGTGGTGTATTAGTGGCAGGCTGTGTATCCACTAACTACAGTACATCTATAAAATCTGCCGGCTGCAATAAATACCATTAAATGATTTGGAACAGGTGGGTCAGTATTATACACATGTCCTCACCTCTGCTGGAGCGTTGGAGGCTTTGACTCCCGCCTCTCAATCCTTTAGATTGTGCTGGCTCTAATGCGCCATTTAAAACTTTTCTATCCTCAATTATAATATGAAAAAAAAACGTATTTTCCCCTCAGCAAGCCCTTCAATTGGGAACAGATGTTTCTCCCTCCCCAGGAAATGACTCGCTCCTTAGTGACAGAGGCAGGCGGCTGTGCTTTATTAAACATATAAAAAGCCTTTTAAATGATGTGATTCAGAGGAAATATAGGCTGATATTCATTCTTTCAATTTGTGGCAAGCGAGTGCCGCTGAAATAATTACAGAGATAGAGTGGCAGCTATCATCGTGCTGTGAAAATGTCACGTTTCAGACGCCGCAGCTCAAGGAGGTGCACCACCAACTGATCGATGGAAAAGTTAGAGTTCTTCTTAGCATGAGATGCAAAAAACTTCCACTTTCCACATGTGAAGATAGAAAGAAGTACACATCCAACAATACTTTTCTGGCAGTATGGATTTAGCTAAAAACACCATTCAACAGTGAACATGCTCTCATCATTCCCTCACCTTCATGTCATTTAAGACATATCATATAGCTTCAGAAAGATTGAGACATAGCTCAAGACAATATTTTATTTTATTTTATTCTATTTTATTTTTTTAATTTCCATTTGTCTACAGCAAACTGAACAATAACATTAGTGTATTAAAGGGTTAGTTCACCCAAAAATGAAAATTACCCCATGGTTTACTTATCCTCAAGCCATTCTAGATGTATATGACTTTCTTCTTTCAGATGAATACAATCAGAGTTATATTAAAAAACATACTGGCTCTACCAAGCTTTATAATGAGAGTGGATGGTAGCTCAAAATTTGAAGTCCAAAAAATTGAACCAATCCATTATAAAAAAAAGTCCACACGGTTCCGGGGGGTTAATAAAGGCCTTCTGAAGTGACACGATGCGTTTATGTAAGAAAAATATCCATATTTACAACTTTATAAACCTTAATCTCTAACTTCCGCTAACTGTCGTACGTGCGTTCACGAGAGAGTGGCGTCAAGCGGATGACGTAGGCATAGTGTAAACTCCGGTGAGAATATGCTAGTCTTGCAAGAAACAAGTTTTGATTACAGCAAAGGAAAACCAGTGTCCTCTTGGCTTATATTGAAATCCTCCAACATTTTTTTTTTTTTTACAATTCGTCGTTTTGTACTACTAATTCGTGACCGGTGTTTTGTTTTGCTCTCTTCTCTGCACTTCCACGTTCGTCACTTCCGCTTTCGTTACCGTGTTTGCCTACGTGCTATGTCATCTGCTGGACGCCACTCTCTCGTGAATGCGTGTATGACAGTTAGCGGAAGCTAGAGATTAAGGTTAATAAAGTTGTAAATATGGATATTATTCTTACACAAACGCATTGCGTCACTTCAGAAGGCCTTTATTAACCCCCCAGAGCCGTGTGGACTTCTTTTATAATGGATTGGTTCAATTTTTATTTAAATTATAATGGACTTCAAATTTTGGGCTACCATCCACTCCCATTATAAAACTTGGAAGAGCAACAGTGTTTTTTAATATAACTCAGATTGTATTTGCCTGAAAGAAGAATGTCATATACACCTAGGATGGCTTGAAGGTGAGTAAATCATGGGGTAATTTTTTTTTTTTTGTGAACTATCACTTTAAAGATGATCCTAACCAACAAAAAAGGCACACATAAATTGAAAACACAGAAACAAGCTCAATAATAAAGATATACAAAACATACATTAACATCAATGTATCTGTAAAATAGTTTACAATGCTATATTTGTTATTTTATCAACAAACAGAATATAATTGAGCTGTAGCTTCTACGTGCTGATTTTCTGAATACTGGATCTCCTGAAAATGCTGGAAATATGTTCTGTCATTCCAGAAAGAAACCTCAAAACAAACAAAACCTGATTGCCACTATATCTGAAGGACAGATTTCGGTGGGTATGGTCCTCATTAGCATAGAAATTAATATGATGCCAGATAATGAATATATGGCTCTTGATGCTTCACGAAAGAACTTCAGAGGGAGAGATTATAAAGAAAAAAGAACGAGAGAGATACCGAGAAAGAAATATAACGACTTTTATTTTTAATGGAGTGCTTGTGTAAGACATTAGCACGAAGAGAGAGTGGGTGTTTGAAATCTAGGCTAGGAAAATGGAAGACATTCTCAAGGTCAGCTTCAGAGAAAGAACAAATGATAAAGGGATAGAAGCAGCCAATCTTCCCCAGTAAAATCAAATAAAACAAGGCGTTCATTCATAAATAATGCAATATTGTCAACACATTTGTCTTTAAAAAAAAGGGGGGAAACAGGTCTGTATGCTGAAGCTATCAGCCCTTTCAAAGCGATCCTATTGATGTTATTTGTATAAGTTTAAAGGGGTGGTTGATTGCGATTTCACTTTGTTAACGTTAGTTAGTGTGTAATGTTGCTGTTTGAGCATAAACAATACTGTTCCAATTATACACTTATTTTCACCTAGATATGAGAAGCATTAAACATAGCGTGCAGTTGCTGTACTGTATAAAAGCTTTAATCAGGCTAAAACCGTATGTTAAAAGTTAACAGAAGCAGTAGCATTTACAAATAACAGCGTATCTAAAAGTATGAGACAACAACAAAACATACCATTAAGGTCTGAGGGTGTTTTGGGGCCTGGGAGAAGTTTTGACATGCCCTGACATTTGTGCTTTTTTTCAGTTGCTTATAAACATTTTAATGGCTAAAGTTTAATAACACTGTTATCAGCACAAACTGGGCTACAATAATATGTGAGCTGCATGTATGCACTTGATTGTGTTTTTGAGAAAACAACGTTTATGCGTACTTAGTGAAAAACTAAAATGTTAAAGTCACTGAAATAAGGCCATAAAACACATACAGAATATTTGTTCACAATACTTTTGAGAACTGGATCTTGAAGTCTAGAGTTTTTGCTTCAAAATGATGTGAAAATCATACTCACTCATTTACAGAAAACAATATATTGATTTAGATTTTCTAAGACACTTTTTGTGTAGAAAAGGTATATGCGAGGGAGCGTGAATGGTCATGCATAATGCTGTGATTCACACCTGAGAAGACAAAGGCCCACATAATGAGCTGCATAATGAGCCTTTAAGTCAGGTGTGTGACTGAGAGGGAATTGCTACAAGAAAGAACATGAGGAAAAAATAAATGTATATATTTTTTGTTTGTAGTTTATTTAGAATATATATAACTATCACATAAAATAACTTGAGATTCACTTGCGAGTGCAGTTAAACAGTTTATAAAAAAAATAAAATAAAAAAAAACAACAACAACATGAGAGTCAAGATGTCATGGGTGCAATATCCAAAATATTCAAAACAGCGGCAGGAAACTTGAACAACATTTTGAAGAGACTCATGGGAGTGTGTGCATCACATGGTCTTAGTTGTGGTCCAGGTACCTGTGCAGGCAGGAATCTCAGAGCCTGTGGAACATGTGTCAACATCAGTCTCCGTTTTCCATGACCGAGTGGACTGCTTATTTGCTTTGGCTCTCTTTGCCAAAATAGTGAATGCACACTTGCTCTAAGATTCTGAATGGAGTTGAAAACTGAACGAGCGTTCCCTTCCTGTGTGAGATGCAGGTGAAGGCAAGAGTGGCGTATTCAGTCCTAAAAGAATTTTATAAATAATCATTAGCATTTTTATCCCCACAGTACCTTAGTATAGTATGCATACTTAATGAGAAAACAGAATGCCAATAACAAATAAACTACATTTTAACACTATCAACCACAAATAATATTACCATATAGTCTAGGCATAATAAAAGTACAATTACTATACTGTGCACTTACTCAGTATGATTTTCCAGCGAACTCAAAACTGAACGACACTCGTGTGCCTTTCTTGTGCAAGATGCCGGTGATGCAGCCACAGTCCTAAACGAAAATTGAAACTTCAGCATCATTACTCCAGTCTTCAGTGTCACATGTTCCTTCAGAAATAATTCTAATATTCTGATTGGCTGCTCAAAAACATTTATTATTATTATTATTGTTGTTGTTGAAAACAGCTGAGAATAGATTTTTCAGGTTTCTTTGATGGATAGAAAGTTCAGAAGAACAGCATTTATCTGAAATATAAATCTTTTGTAACACTATAAATGTCTTTATCTTCACTTTTGATCAATTTAAAGCATCCTTGCCAAATAAAATGATTAATTTCTATAATTGCTTAACCCACCCCCATTATAATAAATAAAGAAATAAGTGAGCATGTTGATAGCAACTATATTATTACATTAGCAATCACTAATATTTCCCACGTGATTTCTTATCATAGATGCACATACAGTACAAAAAGGACATTCTATATCTGAGAAACTAAATTATTATTGGTAAGCACGTTTGAACATATTTGCAGACAGGGTATTTCACAGTAATGATTGGTCTAAACATTCTTAGACATTCGTTTTATATCGTGTAAACAATTACTTTTATATATAGTTTATAGTATCGAACATAAAACCATCCTCACGCCGTACATTTAGATGTAATGAAAGGTTACCTATCATATTTCAAAATGTTGCACTCGATTTCACACATTTTAGTCCGGAATTATAGTTCGGGAAAAGTTCAACTAGTAAATGTGTTCAAGTTTATGTCACAACAACACTTAATCTAATGCAAATAAGAAACATTACTTAAACTACATTAAAATCTCCTCTGCTGGCTCCAGCCGCACTCCCGTTCTGTTTGTGAGGTAAACATAAATCTTTTTCCTCTCAGTGCGTCTTCTGAGGTAAATACAAGGCTTTTTTCCTCTCAGCCCATCTTCTGAGGTAAATGCAAGGCTTATTCCTCTCATCGTCTTCTTCCAAAAACGAAAAGTATCTGAGATGAACATGTTGCTGCTTTGTTTACGGTGATGTGGGCATTTACATATTGTGCGTCTCACGAGGAGATTTGTAATATCAATAGCGCGAGCAGTGCGTGGGCGTGATCTAATTAGAGATAATGAGAACAGACGGGAAAAACTGGACCTGTCGTTGGTTTCATACAGATTACTTTATCACAGAATATTTGTTTTCGGCAAGAGTTACTTCATTTAAGAGTAGTCATGTCAAGCTTTCTATAGATATAATTATCATGTCTGTAAGTAAAGTATTCGCTGGGTTTCAGTTCATTTTAGTGACACGTTTCTAAAAGCAGTTCCCGGAGACAGTGAGCACTGAGAGCGCACCCTGTTTATTTTCTTTATTTTACAAAAGCACCTTGTTTTGTTGTTTTTATGACTATACACAAATAAAAGTAGACCCTTTGCAGTTTAAAAACAATACCTTATTCATATCTGTACGGTCAAAATTGACGGAGTATTTTTAGCTCTTTTCGCAGTCATCAAGAAAATACGAGACAGACCGCACCGGTGCGGGCTTCGAACCTAAGGTGTTAACACATGTTAGACTGCACCCCATAAACAGAATCAAGCCTAGAAAAAAAACAGTCACCACCCCTTTAATGTACAGTTTCAGAGAATTCCAGATAATTTGTTTAAAGTTTATTTGTATAGTTCTTTTTTTTTTTTTTCCCAAAACAAATCATTCAAATATTACAAGCAAGAAGCCAGAGAGGAAAAAAGGCCTTGAACTCCTCCTGAACTCATCAGGTTGAGCCCATCCTCTTAAAAAAAGGTAATGCCTATATTGCAATAACATACAGCTCAAATCCACAAGCAAGTATTCAACTCATCTCTCTTAAAATTGAAAAAATTGTGAATAAAACCATTGTGCTGATACATAGAGACTATATGGATAGATCACCAATGGATCCTCTGTAGTAAACAGGTGTGCCTCACACGTCCTGAAAAGTGAAGCTGCGGGCTCTTTGATCGCCCCCCCCTGGTGGTTGGCTGCAGTACAGTTCATAAACCCCGCCCTCTCCATGTAAACGAATGGGACTTGAGTCAAAATAAAAAAAATAAATTACACTTCTAATATAATTTTACGAAAGATGGTTTTGGTCATTTAAGGTAGTTGTTATCACGCTGATATATGTTCAATTGTTCGTTCTTGTGATAAGTTTGATTTTAGCTAGTAATTTGATGCTATAAAAACGAGGCATGTCATTATGGTTGATTGGGTCTGCGGGAGTTTGAAACCGCGGCTCCACCTCATGACACTACTGCGCAGACTCTGGCTCCAATTGAATCTCTACTGCACAGACTCTGGCTCCAAATGACGTCATTTACTCAAGATAACTTTGACTCAAGGCCATACTGAGATGCTTTGGCTTCACTTTTCTATAGTGGAAGGAAGTGGAGATGCGTCGTCCATCTTTTTTACAATCTATGGTGGTAAATGGGTGCCGGCATAATGAGAGTCCAAACAGCTGATAAAAACACGTAATCCACATGACCCCAGTTCATCAATTAATGTTTTGTGAAGTGAAAAGGGATGTGTTTTATAATAAACAAAACCATCATTTAGACATTTTTAACCTTAAACCATATAGTTTTCAGCTAAAATCGGAATCCTCTATTCATAATAATTATTTTCTTCAGTGAAGAAACAAATAAACTGATGAAGAAATACATCTACATCTTGGATGGCCTGAATGTGAGTACATTTTCAGTAAAAAGATGATTTTTGGGTCAACTATTCCTGTTGGTCATAAACAAAATGTTATTGAATGTATATATGAAATATCTTGAGATAACATTTGTGGTATGAGGTATTTAAAATGTTTTTAATTTTCTTGTATTTTTTCTTTTATTTTTTTTCTACTTTTGCTTTCAGATGTTATAAAATTAAGTAGGCTAAAACCAATGTTAATATTCATGTACTTAATAATGAATATGTAAAGCTCAGTTATCATAAGAAATAACCTCACCCCACAAAAAAAAAAAAAAACAGATTAAAGTGGAATGTTTTGGAAATTCCACATATTTAAGTGAAATTAATAAAAATGATGAAACAGCCTATTATAACCTAGACACAATAACTTTTTCCGGTATGAAATGCAAAGTAAACAAATACATTCCATTGCGCAAATGCACAACAAGAGAGACATTTAAGTAAAACACTATAATACTGACCTTAACCCGGAGAACATTAACAACACTAAACAGAGGTAAAAAAATAAAAAATAATAATAATAATAATAAAAAAAATGCTGAATAACTGGCCAAACTGACATTTTGACAAACATATAGGTAAATGATTCAGGTGCAATCAATGGCTTACAGAGTTCACTGTAAAATGTCCAGGATTTTACAAAATTTAACAGTAAGTTTTAATTAAATACTGAATTTAGAATATTTAATATTACACTTAATACAACTGTAAAATCAGTGCAGGCAGGGAGGTAATTTTACTAGGCAAAAAATTCATAAGGCACTGCATTGTGAGATAATAGTGTGCATAGTTGTAATTCATCTGATGTCACCATTACATGTTGCCTTTGGCCTTGAAACAAAAGTTCAATATTTCCAGCCAATATAGTGTTACAAAGCCAATTAGCAATCACTTCATTGTAGTTATTCACCAACACATACAGGTAGGTCTTGTCATTATTTTGTCATTATAACAATTTACACATTTTGATTTGGACCAAGCGCAAAATACAAATACATGCATTTTTGACAATGGTGTGGAGAGCAACCATTCAGGTAAACTTGGTCAAATTTGCCCAGGGTGTTTCGACAGGCTGCTCATCGATGGTGGCAATGTGAGTGTCAAGCGCGGCAGCCAGTTGTGTTCTCTTCTTGGGTAGGTGCCACTACTTGATCTTCTCAGAGTCGGGTGCGAGGCTGAGGGCTAGTAGCCGGTGTTGGGAGGTGATGGTCTTAGATGGAATCCCCTTGGCATCCATAAAGAGCTTGAAGTTGCACCGGGTGTATAAGCCAATAGTCAATCTGGGTCAATCATCTGCTGCTAGTGTAAGTGACGAGATGTCAGTCACGTTTCTTGAAAAACGTGTTGGCGACGACCAGATCGTGGGCCTTTGCGCAATCAAGAATTTGGTCGCCCTCTTCATTTTGGGTCCCATAGCCTTGTCCATTGTGTACCTGCTTGTACCCATCGTACCATAAGTGTTGTCTACTATAAACCTCCAATTGAATTACACTGTAATTTTTCAGTTCCAAGTGGGTCACTTTTAGTTTATCCCACCCAGAGAAATGTGTTCAATTTACATACAGTTTCTGCACCTCTGTGTCGCACTTTGAATTGCCTCGCATAAGTTGCTTTGTTCTGTGATTATTAGAGTGTTTTTCTGGCTGACAACATTGATCACTGCCTCCTGTTAAATACCATTGAAAAATAAAATTAGATTCATTAGAGCTAATTTTAATGATTAAAAGCCTTCAAATAGCCACTTACGTAACCTCGTAAGCCTGTGTTCAAAAGCATAAAAGCAGAGTATAAAAGCAACGAGAGAAAAAAAAAATCAATTTGTTGATCAGACTAACAGCCAGTCTTAAAAGGTGGGAGTGTGTCAAGAGCACAATTAACACAATTTTTGTTTTTGAAAATTATGTTTCTGGTATTGTGTACATGCTCAACAAATCTTTACTATAAACATAATCAAGACAAAAACATCAATAAATGGAGTGTACTAGCAACAGTTATGTTGTTAGTAGTCAAGGCCTTTTAACACTGTGTGTGTGTGTGTGTGTGTGTGTGTGTGTGTGTGTGTGTTTGTTTGTAATGAATATTCACAGCCAACCACAGGGTTTCTGCAGACATGAACAAGTTAAATTTCAGACTTTTTAAGACCTTTTTAATACCACCTTATATGAAATTTAAGACCTAAACTTGTAATGGAAATACACATTTTATTACATACATATATGTAATATTTAATGTGTATAAATTAAAAAGAAAACAAAATATCATTGCTGTAATAAATTATATTTATTACTACGATATACAGTGAACTTTTCATGTCAGCAGACAATATTCCATACAAAATATCCCCGCAAAAAAACTGCATCACTGAGATTTTTGGTGTAGTAAACAATTTATTCTGAAGCAATATTTTCATCAGTGTTCTATCAGCTTTTACATACTTAAATCTGCATATTTACCTTTACAAAGGCCTATTTTTAACCTTTTTAGATGTATGCATAATCTTACATGTCAAATTATTACAATTTATCAATAAATTAAATATACACTATAGGGCTGCTACCAGTCAGATTAAATAATTTACACTGCAAATAACAATAATTACAACTGCAATAAATAATGTTATGAGATTAATGTTTTAAATGCATTTATGAGTATACAAATAAGAAATGTTGAGGGGAAAAATGCATACTTT
>NW_015550226.1:1914295-1914852 GCF_001515605.1 Sinocyclocheilus anshuiensis | reverse complement strand
ACAAAGGCCTATTTTTTAACCTTTTTAGATGTATGCATCATCTTACATGTCAAATTATTACAATTTATCAATAAATTCAATATACACTATAGGGCTACTACCAGTCAGATTAAATAATTTACACTGCAAATAACAATATTTACAACTGCAATAAATAATGTTATGAGATTAATGTTTTAAATGCATTTATGAGCATACAAATAAGAAATGTTGAGGGGAAAAATGCATACTTTTCAAAGTACTTCTCAACTGAACGACCAGTAAGTGACGGTAAGACACTAAGTCACTGAGTCAGTCATTCAACTGATTGTGTTATCATGTTGCTATCTTAAGGACGTGTGCATTATCTTTTGAGTCAAATTCTTACATTTAATCAGTGAATAACAATAATAAGACATTTGGGCTGTTAACAAGCAAATGAAATCAGTATCAACAAAATTAATCTTTGCAATGCAGAGAAAACACAGAAGCTACATCTGAACTGGCATTTAGATGCATTTACACACTGTTTAATGCAGGACATTAATGCTTTAACCTGCAGTTACAAATGCATTAAT
>NW_015550226.1:1908302-1914002 GCF_001515605.1 Sinocyclocheilus anshuiensis | reverse complement strand
CCTTCGGTCTGTCCAATGATTGTAAACAGTCATTAGGTCCGTCAGACTGAAGATATTTTAGCGGTAATGAGACCAAAAATAATTAAGACCCATCGAATCCGAATTTAAGACATTTTAAGACTTTTTAAGGCCTTATATTAGGAAAACGTTATTTAAGACATTTTAAGACTTTTTAAGGACCCGCGGACACCCTGCAACCAACCAACAAATAAATAATCCTTTTTAACCAATATGTCCAAACATTTTAGGTCATGTATCCAGAGCCAGAATTCTGCATGGACGTGGAGCTGTTGATATAATTAATCTCATATTACAAACAACTCATTAATAAGGTTTAATGGTAACAAACAAGCAAATCAAAAAAAAAAAAAAAAGGAAAAGGACAAATTTAGAAAGTTAAACGTGCTGGATTCAATTAAATTCAAGTTTATTTGTATAGCGCTTTTCACGATACAAATTGTTGCAAAGCAACTTTACAGCAAATGAAGTTTCTACAATATTTAGTGGTAGCTTATCAGTGGTGACTGTCAGTTAATGTACATATGGCAGAAATTTACAGAAAAATCAATTAAAGACGTAATCAAACAGACGATGAACACTATTAACAGCAATTATTATATGATGCAATCAAACTTATAGCAAAATGTGGTAGTTCTGTATGTTGTTTCAGGGTTGGCATCATGTGAGGTCCTCTGAGGGGTTGGCATCATCTCTTCTCAGGTGTTCTGGATCCAGACTGAAGCTTGTGTAAATCCTAGTTACCACGGGATGTCAATCGTGTCAAATGTGTCTACACCGTGGTATTTTTATTTTTTTTTGCACAGTTGAAGTGTTCATCTTGTTTAGTACACTGTAATGGATTTAAGATAATAAACAGGTATAATTTTAAAACACTTTGAATTTTGTAATTAGTGATACGACAGCACATTATGTCTTAAATATCCATCTTTTCTGAACTTTGTCTAGGCTCAAAGCTGTTTGTCAGGAACGTCTCAGGTTAAGGATGTAACCATGGTTCCCTGAGAAGGGGAACGAGACGCTGCGTCCTCTAGAGGGCGCTTTGGGGAATGTCTTTGGCATGACCGGTGTCTGAAGCATGAGTCTAATCATGACAATGAACTTGACATTGGCAGGCGGCAGCCTATGACGTCACGACAGGTGCGCCCGAGAGTATAAACACCTGTAAAAAACGTCATCCACTTCTTGTCTGAAAGGAGACGTGCAGGAATTCCTGAAGCATGGCAAAGAGATGCAGCGTCTCATTCGCCTTCTCAGGGAACCATGGTTACATGCATAACCTGAGATGTTACCTTTCGAATGGGAACTCTAGGCTGTGTCCTCTAGAGGGCGCTTTGGGGAACGAAATACCCACGCCACCATGCTGAAGGGATAAGTGCCTAAATGGCTGAACCAAGTCAAAGACTCAGAGGAGTCCAAACCCTGCCCCAGCAACGTCATAGACCGGAGCTTCTCAAGAACGGAGGCCTCAACAGGAAGCATGACTACATTCTTATTGAGGTCACATTGAAGAAAGCTCACAGAGAGTCCAAAATGGACAACGAAGCTCCGGAGAGTGGAGGCTTAAATAAAATACCTCTTAAAAGAGAGGCAGCCTAGCAACACTCATACTACCTAGCCAATACCAAGCTGAGCTCTAGGCGCAGAGGCCTCAGCATAACTCCTTTCTAAAACGAAAGGAGGCCTAACTACACCCCACACTCAGGACGTCCTGTAAGGTGGCTCACAGAGAGCCTACAACGCACAGATACTGCCCTAGCGGAGCCCTTGGCAAGCGGAGGCCTCAAATAAAACAACTCTCTATAGCGAGAGGAGGCCTGACGACGCTCACAGTAGATGGCCGAGCTCAGGAGCGGAGGCCTCAACATGACAACTCTCTAAACGAGAGGAGGCCTAGCTACACCCCACAATCAGGACGTCTTGTAAGGAGGCTCACAGAGAGCCTACAACGCACAGATACTGCCCTAGCGGAGCCCTTGGCAAGCGGAGGCCTCAAATAAAACAACTCTCTATAGCGAGAGGAGGCCTGACGACGCTCACAGTAGATGGCCGAGCTCAGGAGCGGAGGCCTCAACATGACAACTCTCTAAACGAGAGGAGGCCTAACTACATCCCATGCACAGGACATCTTGTAAGGAGGCTCACAGAGAGACTACATCTCACAGAAGCTGCCCTAGCGGAACTCTTAGCAAGCGGAGGCCTCAACTAAACTAATTATCTATAGCGAGAGGAGGCCTATTTTTTTTTTTACTCTCATGAGCCTACAGCTCACACACGCTGTCCTCGCAGAGCCCTGGCAAGCAGCTATAATACTATATTAGAGGAGCCCTAGGCAAACGGAGGCCTCAAATAAATAACCTTCTGTAGTGAAAGGAGGCCTGGCTCACATAAAATGGTAGAGCTCTAATGTAGCCAAGGAGGCCCAAATGAAGCCTAACAACTTAGCAGGCTGCTAGCCGAGCTCTAGGAGCAGGCTCAAATATATGACACCATTTACAATGAACCTCTAATGCCGAACCATCAGTAAGGCAGATGATAGAAATAAACATGCTCCATAGGTCCAGCTTCTGACTTCCCAACCACTGTCTCAACAGATGTACTGAAAAGTTCGGAAGCCGAAACTGGTGCATCGAGGAGAACATTTTTCTCCTTCTAGCCGATATCTGCCAGATTTATCCACAGATGTCTCTCCGTAGTCACCATCGCCAACATCGAATGACCGATAGTGGCGGCAGTTTGCTTAGTGGCACGGAGAGCCAAATCCATGGTACGGCGCAGCTCCTCCACCGCCTCTGGGGGGAGTCCCCGGCCCTGGTCCAGGTCCTTCAGCAGGTCAGCATGGTAGGCTTGCAACACAGCCATCGTGTGCAAATCCGCACCAGCCTGACCCGCTGCCGCATATGCTCTGCCGTTCAGCTGTGATATAATCCGCAGCGGCTTAGTCAACAGAGACGAGTCTTCAATGAGGATACCTCACCAACCGAGAGATAGCTAGCCAGCGTCTCTTCAATCTGAGGCATCGACGCATATCCATGTTCCTGCATTCCCTCCACATCAGCATAGTTTGCTTGTGAAAAGTGAATGCGAACAGAATATGGCTTTCCCCAGGCTCTCCGCACCTCAGTGTGAAGATCTGGCAGAAAGGGAAGACTCGTACGAGCTGGGCGGTTATGTCCTGACAAAAAGCGTTCATCGAGGCGACCACGAGGGGGCAAGCGCTTCTCGCGCCTCCACGCCAGATCAAATCTTTCTAATCTTATGAGACATAACATCCAACAGCTCGTCATATGCGGGGCAGGCTGGCTGTGAGTGCTCAGAAATATCGTCGACCTCAACAGCCTCTTCCTGCTCATCTTGGCTTAAGGTGAGGAGTGCACTCGCTGCCGGATCGGATGACGTGAGAGACAGCATGCGTGAGAGTTCGCTCTCGCCCCCCCGCCGACGAATGAGAAAAACTCATACCTTTTTCAAGCTCGTCGGCAAGCTCCACCTGTGAACCCCATGATTGCAGTCTCCTACTTGCCTCGGCTGCAGCAGGTCCTGAACCACGGGGTAGAGATGGCTGTCCCGATTCCTTCGAGAAAAGGGACAGATGAGAGCGAAGCTTTCTCAACGAAAAGCGCTCGCAATGCACGCAAATAGCCCCCTCGAGAACTGAGCGTGCATGCTCCTCGCCCATGCACATAACGCACATAACATGCGTGTCATCAGGTGTCAAGAAACGCAATGAACACACTTCCTAAAGTTTGCTGTGCTGGTGCTTGCCATAGTTCTGCCATAATTTGATTAGATCACACACTTAGACAAACGGACTCCTTGAAGACAAGAAAAAGGATGACGTTTGTTTACAGGTGCCCTTTTATACTCTCGGGCGCCCCTGTCGTGACATCATAGGCTGTCGCCTGCCAATGTCAAGTTCATTGTCATGATTAGACTCATGCTTCAGACGCCGGTCATGCCAAAGACATTCCCCAAAGCGCCCTCTAGAGGACACAGCGTAGAGTTCCCATTCGAAAGGGAACAGTTTTTCTTTGTGGACACTTTGCATTTAAACTCGATATTTTGTATAATTATTTACTTATGTGGCAAGTAGCTGTGTAATAACTGGTTGTTATTGCAGAATAATCTCCTTCAGGGTGATACAAGACCCCTCTGCTTTGCCCTGATCAGCCTGCTGGGGTTTATTCTGCGATAACAACTGGCTGGATGTACATTACTCAACACGCTCAAAACAGTGCAAATGATCGTGGACTTCAGGAGAAACCCCCCTGCTCTCCCCCCCACTCACCATCATGACAGCACTGTGACTGCAGTGGAGTCATTCAGGTTCCTGGGCACCACAATCTCTCAGGACCTAAAGTGGGACACTCACATTGACTCCATTGTGAAAAAGGCCCAGCAGAAGTTGTACTTCCTTCGCCAGCTGAGGAAGTTCAACCTGCCACAGAAGTTGCTGAAACAATTCTACTCTGCTATCATTGAATCCATCCTCTGCACTTCTATAACTGTCTGATTCAGCTCAGCATTTATTTATTTTTTTATTTTTTTATTTCCTTTAAAATAAAATGTCATCTAACAGCAAGGAATGATTTGGCATCACAAAATATCATAAGACTAATCCAACTGCTGATATATTTGCTCTAGCTTCCCTGCCAAATATGATGTCACTTCCTGGAGTATAACGTCAATAAGGAATGACTTTTGTACATTGGCCGCTTTTTTAATTTATTATTCTTATTCTATATTTGTGCATTCTATTGCCCATGCATACTAATGATTCTCTTTTAGGGTGCATGGATGGCGGTATTGAAGCAAATACATATTTGTAAAACAAAATATCCTTGCTCACTCTGGCATCACTTCAAAAGCACATCAGTGTGCTTAAGGGATTTGCTGTTATGTTTTGTTAATTAAGACATTTATAATAAATATTAATAAAGCAAGATGCACTGTTGAACTATGAGAAATTGATGGTTTATTTAAACTACAGTCTTGAATGGTTTCCAGGTCGTTGACTGAAGGAGGGGGAGTGAGGATGTGAGGAAGCATCAGCACAGCATCCAGTGTGTCTGCAGCACATCTGCTGCCTGAAGCATCACTGCAACAGGAGCCTCGTGTTGGGCTTTCATGCTGACATTGTTTATGTTGCGTAACAGAGCTGCAGCTCTAAACAGGAAATGAAGTGATTTATGTCTTATTATATTGTGTAGATTTATTAACGTGCCTTTATTAATGACCATAAATTATGATATGGTTACCGAGAGGGAGGTACTGAGAATTATTACAAAATTAATTATCGTGAAATCTAATTTGCAAGAGGAGGGGCATTATATTTACATCCCAGTGATAACTTATCTACTGTATACTGAATCCAAACCCTAAAGCAGGGTTCTTCGGCCCCGCACCTGGAAAACTGATGCTTTATAAAATCCTATATTGCAAACGTTTGTGCTGGTAAATGTGTTTATACTGTATTTTCAAACCATTTTTTGCTCGAAAAAAAAAAAAAGACACTAGCTTTCTATTTTTCTATCTACTTCTTTTTCTTTGTGTGTGTGTGTAATATATATATATATATATATATATATATATATATATACAGTGGGTACGGAAAGTATTCAGACTCCCTTCAATTTTTCACTCTTTGTTATATTGCAGCCATTTGCTAAAATCATTTGTTAA
>NW_015550226.1:1906048-1907136 GCF_001515605.1 Sinocyclocheilus anshuiensis | reverse complement strand
GGGCTAGCAAAATCACTCTGGACCCCTCACATCCAGCACACTCCCTCTTTGAACTGTTGCCATCTGGTCGACGCTACAGAGCACTGAGCACCAGAACGGCCAGATACTGGAACAGTTTCTTCCCTCAGGCAATCCATCTCATGAACACTTGACAATAACTGTGTAACACACAACACTATTTATACATTCATACACTTATTTATCTAACACACATACTTACTTAGTCTACACCTCAAATTTGCACATAGTATATCTGTACATACAAAACTGTCTATTGTAATATACCTGCACATACAATTGTCAATTTATATATTGTTATTCCTTATTTGCTTGTTCTATTTTTAATTTTTAAATTTTTCTTTTATTATCTGTTTTTGTTCTGTCGCTGTCATTCTGTTGCACTGCGGAAGCTTCTGTCATGAAAACAAATTCCTCGTATGTGGAACCATACCTGGCAATAAAGCTCATTCTTATTCTGATTCTGATTCTGATTATCCCTAGAAATCTATACTCTCAAAAAATATATATATATTTTTTTTATTTTTTTATTAATGAATGACCCTGGATACTTTCTTACTTTGCTTTTGTTATAAATAGGTCTGCATCTGCTAATGATGATATACATTTTAATATATTTTGCCAAATTTTATCAAATAAACATCTGCACGCAGAGCTTTACACAGAATACTGAATGACAGCAGAAAATTGTATTCTTAGAAAAGCCCCGAAAACTTTTCAGTCAAATTCACAACCTTAGATATGCTATTTTATTCTCTTTTATTGTGTGTGTGTGAAAATAGAATCTGAGATTGTTCTCTCCTGGTTTTTTAGTCATGTTGTTTTTTGACTGCAATTGTTCATAGTGATGTTGAAGAAGAAGAAAACACCTTTCTTTCGCCTTCTTTCATTTCTGTAGGATGTGTTTTTGTGAAATTACAGTCAATACATTCAAAAATGCACTCTTGTCATACTCCAACTCTATTATTTATAACTTGGTTATTTTGAAAATGAGAATAAAATTGATAGGATGGAAACAAGGAGTTAACATTACAACTGGTTACATGAGGCTGTGAGTTTGGAGTTCATTT
>NW_015550226.1:1881321-1905469 GCF_001515605.1 Sinocyclocheilus anshuiensis | reverse complement strand
TATATACCTTGCTACGTGTACTGCGTTAGGCTAACTGAGACTTGTCATTTGCACTTATATATTGTTGCTCTTTTGTTAGTTTTGACTGCTTTTATTGTCCTCATTTGTAAGTCGCTTTGGATAAAAGCGTCTGCTAAATGACTAAATGTAAATGTATAGGATGCTTCTGGGATGCAGTACCATGTGGCATGAGCAGTGCGAATGCTCTAACCTGTTAATGTGGGCACTAAAATAAAAATGCACATTCACATTACCCAGGTACACTATGTGTGTCAGGATCATGGACCTGTTTTGTTATGTTTTGCCCCTGTTTCTGTTCCTGTGTTCCCTTTTTTGGTCATGTTCCTGTCCTCGTTTAGTTAATTAGTCATTCTGTGCACCTGTGTTTGGTAACTGTCCTGTGTTTACAAGTTCTTGTTAGTGCATTTCTCTTCTGTCGGGTCTACTTGATGTGAACGTCACCTTGTGCTCTTTGTCTCCTATTTGCATCATTAAAAGACTCTCGTTCTGTGAAATCTCCATGTTTACTCGTTTCCTCATGCCCGTGCTCCAGCGAATTGTGACAGAAGACCCCACCAAATACAGTTACCTCCGTGTGTCTACCCTTCGTTTTTGTTTCTCATACGAGACTGTTCCGGCTGTTAGCTAGCACCACCAGCTACCCAGTCGACGCGCATTCTATGACGCAAGCTTGAACACCACGAGTAGAGCGCCGTTGTTCAAAGATGGTCCTCGAGAAGATTTCAAATATAGGCTAACATTCTAAAATATATGCTTAGTTTATAGGCAAAATTACATAAATTTGAATAGCAATGTGATCTCAAAAAGCATTTATAGTATGTATATCATATTTTCCTAATGTATTGTACCCTTAACGGCGTTAAACATGCTGTCACGTGGATGGAATATGCTTGGAAATTATATGCAGATTACGTTATGCATATTAAAACTAGGCGTTGTAAGCTCCATATATGGCTATTTCGGGGAGGAGATGAGGTGGAGATGCATGTACGCACAATCTCCCACTGACTGGATATTACAAAGGGAATTTTTTGCAGGTTCTGGTGTACGCATGGCTTTATAAATCTGAACATTTTTGTATGTACGTAAAATCTAGCTTTTGTGCGTACGCACACATTTAGGAGGAAATCTACGTAAAGTTTTATACATGAGGCCCCAGGTGCGAGAGCCGGCGACAGTGGCCACCGCGAGGGAGCAAGCAGTGGGCTGTGAGAGCGCGGAGTGGAGCTGCTCACTGAGGGTGAGCTAATTATACAACTGGGACTGCTGGACTTAGAAGGGAACCTGATAGACTGGGAAACAGATCTGGAGGTCGACTTGCCCCCTCTTCTCTCTCCTTCACCCCCGCTGGTCCCGTCCAGCCCTGAGGGTTATCCCATTTCCCAGTCCAGCCAGGAGTGGGCTCTGATCCCCGAGGGCAGCCCTGAGAGCCCGGAGGCTCACGAATGCCCACCCACCTGCCCGCTCCTGCCTCCTCCACCGCTGTCGTCTGGCAGCCCCTCTGCTCACCCTCAGCCCACCATCAATACGGTGCAAGCACCACGGGTCTGCCATCCTCCATCGTCGCCGTGGCTGGAGCATCCCTCATCTCTGCCTCCAGCCTCCGAGGCCCGGACTACACCTTGGCCCGTAGACCCAGCGGCTCCACCTCGGCTCCTCTGCACCTCGTCGCTCTGTCCCACCGGCTACGTTGGGCTCCTTCCTCCCGCCAGCTCCACATTGGTCCTCGGTCGCTCCGGCTCTGCCGCGGATCTCCGGATCTCAGCCTCCGCCTTGGTCGCCAGAGCCCTCGGCTCCACCCTGGCCCCCCGGATCCTCAGCATCCCCCTGGCTCGTTGGCTCTCCATCTCTGCCTCAGGCTCCTCCGCCACCTGCTCTGCCGCCGTTGGTCGGCCCCCTGGAGTTGGCGGCCATTCCTCCTCCATGGCTCCTCCCTCCGTCAGCTCCACCGTGGGTTCCCATCATGGCTGTGGTCTGGGTCCTGCTTGGCTCCTCCTGCTCCAATTTCTTCCTCTTTCCTCCCTAGCTCCTCCCTCCATCGTCACCTCCCTGGTCTCTGTCTGCCGGCCCCCTCCCGGGTGTCCGTCCTCCTCCTGAGCCGCCTCCCAAGTTCCCACCTTTGCTTGGAGAGCAAGTGATGTAAAGCGAAATTCTCCAAATCTGTTCTGATGAAGAAACAAACTAATCTGCATCTTGGATGACCTTCTTGGATGACATTTTCAGCAACTTATCATTTTGGGGTGAACAATTATTTTATAAGGAAATTATAAAGATGGAAAGTGATACTGAGTACACATAGCCTATTTAAACAAAACAAAACATCACTTACCAACGTTACCATTTTTAAATGATATTTCAATAATTCAATAATTTCACCAAATGTTCTTTCAATTTAGAATTTGTTGCATATCATGACAAAAAAAATGACAATGCTAAAATAAGCAAAAGTAGTACAATTATTTCACATTCATATGTTTATGTTTACTTAAATGTGATGGTTACTGTTACTATTACTGCTGATTTTGTTGTGTATGATTGTTGTGTGATGATCTTTTAAAACAGCAATACAGCAAGAGATAACAGTTGCATGAGATAAAATATCAGAAGAGAGATAAGAGAGAGATAAAGATAGCTAAACTGATGACTCTTCTTTTCAAACGTAATATACCAATGCACAGTACATAAGCAAATATTGTGGTTACAGGCAACAAACATAAAAATGCAAACTGGAATTAAACATTAAGCATTAGCGCAAGTCTAGTGTAATAGAATCACTTACAGTCATTTTGTCTAAAGTTATATCCAATCAGTTAACTTTGTTGTCATGTCATTGTAATCTGGAAAATTTCACAGTATAGGTGCAATGAAAGGGTCATGACAACTGTTTACAACAAACTTCACCCATAGGAGTTATGTTGATAATGCATAACCAAATAATCAAAGTGTAGTTCCATTGTAAGTGCTCTTTTTGTATTATTATTATTATTATTATTTATTGTTTTTAAAAAGTGCTAATTAACATTATGCTACATAAGCTATTGGACCTTGATTTAAGTTGTATTG
Organism: Sinocyclocheilus anshuiensis; assembly: GCF_001515605.1. Lineage (NCBI taxonomy): Eukaryota > Metazoa > Chordata > Actinopteri > Cypriniformes > Cyprinidae > Sinocyclocheilus > Sinocyclocheilus anshuiensis. Next base: position 1,902,385 of record NW_015550226.1, on the reverse strand, counting down.
AACCATAACACTTTAAGCAGAAGAGTGCTGAATTTGAAGTATTTCTTTTCCTGTGGATTGAACATGGGACCATCCTTCATATAGCAGATTCATGTTGAGACTTTTAACGTGCCTCCTGGATTGAATCTCGACAGGAACCAGCATGATGCACTGCTTATGAGACAGTGAGCTAATACAGAGACAGAGAAGGAGACTGAAAGGAGAGAAAAAGGAGGGGTTGAGTGTGCAGTTAAGGCAATTTCAAAAATTCAGATTAGAAACAAAAGCCATCAGTGCAAGAGCAAGAGAGTGAAGAGAAGTGCTAGTGATGCAATTATGAAATGACTGCAGACTTGCAAAAGTAGTTTAGCTGTCAATTTCGGGTTCCTTTAAGACCTTCCCAATCACTGTCAAGGACAAATGTAAAATTTGTTTTTTTATTTTGTGTGTTTTGGCCCCCCCAATTTTAAAACATTGCTTTCAGCACTACATTGAGAGCACTTGTGTGGCAGTCCATTTGGAGGAAATTACCACCTTTACAGTTCTCATCTTGCTGTCTGATTGAACAAAAAAAAATAGATTCAGACAGTATGGTTATCAGGTTATCAACAGAAAAAAAAACAATGTGGGTGTTCTCTCTTTATCTCTCTCTCTCTCTGTGTGTGTTTGTATTGTTGTTTCTTCAGTGGCCCTTTGGTACATTTTGTCTGGGCAGTTATTCAACAGATCTATTTGCAAAAAAGTCTCTGAAATCTCAGCTCTTCTGAGGCTATCAGTAGGTACCTAGGTCAACAGACGTACTATGGATCATTCATTGTTTTCTGGCATTGTCAGTCTTTAGTAATTGGAATGATTGATTAGAGGTTTGTACACTTTGGCTTGAAAGATTGAACTAAATTATAACAAAATAATACTAATACCAATACTACTACTACTACTAATGACATCTACTAATTACACTGAACAAAATTATAAACGCAACACTTTTGTTTTTGCCCCCATTTTTCATGAGCTGAACTCAAAGATCTAAGACTTTTTCTATGTACACAAAAGGCCTATTTCTCTCAAATATTGTTCACAAATCTGTCTAAATCTGTGTTAGTGAGCACTTCTCCTTTGCCGAGATAATCCATCCACCTCACAGGTGTGGCATATCAAGATGCTGATTAGACAGCATGATTATTGCACAGGTGTGCCTTAGGCTGGCCTGCTGTCAGCATGCCAATTGCACACTCCCTCAAAACTTGTGACATCTGTGGCATTGTGCTGTGTGATAAAACTGCACATTTTAGAGTGGCCTTTTATTGTGGCCAGCCTAAGGCACACCTGTGCAATAATCATGCTGTCTAATCAGCATCTTGATATGCCACACCTATGAGGTGGATGGATTATCTCGGCAAAGGAGAAGTGCTCACTAACACAGATTTAGACAGATTTGTGAACAATATTTGAGAGAAATAGGCCTTTTGTGTACATAGAAAAAGTCTTAGATCTTTGAGTTCAGCTCATGAAAAATGGGGGCAAAAACAAAAGTTTTGCGTTTATAATTTTGTTCAGTGTATATAAGTTAGATATTTATATGATAATATATGATAGAAAATAATTTCTGCTAAATATATTTCAAAATGTAAATATTTATATGTCCCTACATACAGTATAGGGCCTCATGAAATCCATTTTATTTTACCCCCTAAATTGTGTGCTCTTCATTTTATTTTCCTGGATTCTATTTCGTGATTTAATACAAATCTATCATTTAAAATACTGTGTAATGAAATGAATTAATACATTTAATCAAATATTTTATAATCAAATGAAAATACGGCAATTAATTTACAACAAAGCATTTCTTTTTTTTTTTTTGTTTTTTTTTTTTGTTAAATAAGATGCTGCACAACAGGACTGTATAAATTAAAGAATGGATAAAATATATCTTGGTTGCAAGATATTCTTTTACATGTATAATATCAAAGTTTATTCATGGAACCATCAATGCCAATAAACAACCTTTATTTTTAAGAGTGTTTATCATGGTGGTGTGTTTTGCATGGACCACCACCAGTCAGGTGGAAAAAAGGTAGCTTGTAGAAAATAAAATATGGTCAGGGAAGTGTTTGAGATTGGTCATAAGTTTGAGTCCACCAACAAGCCAAACCTGTTTACCTGTTTAATCATTTATACTTACATACATATACAGTACGTTGCATCTATGTTTACTGTACCAAAAAAACTGGTGAACAGTTGCTGGAACAAATAGGAATAGTCCAATAACAGAGTCAGGAGAGCTCATTTGGCAAAAGTTGTTCTCCGCATTTTCCTGAGCCTGCAGTTCATCTGTGCACTAGCTGTGCTGCCACTGCTGTAGTCAGATCAGATTTCCTCCCCCACAGACTTTATTCGCTAACAATAAACCCTATGTATGCTCTAGAAACTCTAATAAAACAGACGTCATTGAGTGCAAACCCCTCAAAACTTCATGTGATAAACAGGTATTGATTAAAAAGGCCTCTCAGCATGAGGATGGACAACACAGGCCAAATCAGAAAATCCCAAGGCATTCTTCTCTCCATTGAAATGTCTTTGTGTTTACCAAGACGAATATCATGTCCTGCTTTATTATTTTTTGTTGTAGCAGAATCTATACCACCTGACACATTTATCTGCACTGTATGCCATCATACTGCAAAGACTTATCTTTATGTATATGTATATGTATATGTATATGTTTATGTATATATGTTCAAAGTTTTACTCAGGGTATGTTTACACAACAACGATTGTACTCAAATTGGTTACTTTCTTACTTTGCATTTTTGAAAAGGCGATCCCTGTTCACATGTATCCATGAAAATGACGAAAATGCTGTACTATCAATGCCGGGCCAGTAGTTGGTGATGCCACTTTTTAAAGAAACACAATTTGCCTATGCACATATGCATACCTATAGACCTAACACGTAATATGCATGCCCATGACGTCACCATTTTGACAAATTAGCATTTTTGTAGTTTCAAAAGTTTGTGTTTTCAGGCCCATCACCGTAGTTGTGTAAATAAATGGCCAAAACGCATAAAAAAGTTTTTTACTTAAAATAATTACTATTGTCACAAGATAGATCTTGTTTTCTGAAAAACTGATCAAAATGAAATAAAGTCCTGTCATGAAACTTTAGATGGCTGAGGCTGAGGCCCTGTCCACACGAACGTGGTTATTTTTTAAAACCGCAGCTTTTTCTATGCATTTAGGCCGTTCGTCCACACGCAAACACAGCACCAGTTCACTGAAACCGAACATTTTTGAAAACTCCTGCCAGGGTGAAGATTTTCAAAAACTCCGGTTGCAGTGTTATCGTGTTGACAGCGAAATCGGAGTTTTTGGCTTGTGACGTCGGAGCCTGCGCTGTTATCTCCGCCTACTGGAAACTTTCAGGCTTCTGATTGGCCAACATGGCTTTACGGTTGAGATTATATCGCCACCTGTTGGTTTGGCATGCTCTTGACAGTGCTTCATAGCATGCGTTTGCGTTTTCATGTGGACGGAGATTTTTTTTTAAAACGGAAGAAGGAAAAACTCAGTTTATAAAAATAACCTTGTACGTGTGGACATGGCCTGATAGGTTCTAACTTAATCTGATATAATTGCATCATCATTAATATGGCACAGCTAATTGGTTTCTTTTTACATCAGCAGCTAATGAGCTTGCTGCTCAAAATTCAAATACTCAGCTAGCATGACAGAAGTTTACTTGTACTTAGAAGTCGACAGACTGCTCACGACAGAAGTTAATTCATGCTTAAAACAAGAAAAAATTAAATGGGGTAAGAAAAATGAACAATTTAAAGGGATAATTATTTTTTCTGACCCTACTGACAGATATTTGTTCTTATTTTAGGCATAAACTTCAGTTTGATTTTTTTTTTTTTCCATAAAACAAGACTTAATATCTTCAGTAATTTTCCTTCTTGCATAAATGTATCTTGATTTAAGAACTTAAGAATACTGGAAAACAGACAAAATTACTATGTAAGAAAATAGCTTTTTGCATTGACAATTCTAAGATTTCTCTCTTAGAGTGGTTCCTTCCCTAGCTGATATTTTTCCCTTAAATGTGAGTTACCACAAGTAAGAATTTTAAATTAAAATAAATAAATAATTAAAGAACATTTTAAATTAAAATTGTTTGTCAGTAGATCTATACAAGGTACTGTGTCATATTTTACTAAATTTTGTGATGCCACCAAACATTGCCACACTTTGTCACCTATGACCGGGTCCTTCTTGGACTAAAGAGAAAGATACAGTAATACTATAGCAGTCTTTAATGGTTTTGGTAAGTGGAGGATTTAGATTCCGCAATAAAATGACAACTGTATATTATGATTTCACAGTGAGCAGGAGCAGGAAATGACAGTGCTGTATCAACATTATACTCTAGCGTTACACAGATTGTCTGTATTACAGTTACTTCACACATTAACTATGTAACAGTGTGATATCCATAGTTCTATGCTGGCATTCCCAGCATGTACTGCAACATTAATAAACATATATGATCATTATAAAGAATCAATCATTAAGTGTGTTTTCTTAATGATTCTTAACCAATTGTATTCTCTAATAATTTCACTAGCTAAGGGACTTTTCCATTCACAGAAAAGTATAAAATTTTATTGTAAGAAATTTAATTGAAATGTTTTACTGTGAATTCAATGCAAGCTACAGTCATGGCCAAAAGTTTTGGCATTGACATAAATTTTGTGTTTTGCAAAGTTTGTTGCTTAAGCTGTTGTGGTGTTGATTCACATTGTTTCTAGATTATTGTGTAGAGTGATCAGATGCATTTTAAATAATTGCTAAAAGCTTCATTGGCCAAAAAATGAACATTTCACCCAAAAAAAAAATCACAGTTTTTTGATCCTGACACAAAAATTACCAGCTAACATTAATTGACTAATCATATCAGCAGCACATATGAAAGTGTGAATGAGTAGGCCTACTAGTCCGGTAAAATAACTATCAAACGTATTAGATTAAAAGAGCAGACTGGTTGCTATAAAAGGAGGGAAGAAGCCTCATAATTCTGCCCAAAAACACTGCCATGAATAAAGACTGGTATCAAAACATCCTGCAAGATCGACTTCTTCCAATGATCCATGAGCAATTTGGTGATTATCCGTGCATTTTCCAGCATGATGGAGCACCATGTCACAAAGCAAGAGTGATAAAGAAGTGTCTCGAAGATCATTACATAGAAATGTTGGAATCCGTGGCCAGGCAACTCCCCGGATCTCAATCCCATAGAGAACTGGGTGGTCAGTCCTCAAAATTGAGTGGACAAGCAGAACACAAATTGTGATCAACTCTGAGAACTAATGAGACAAGAATGGATCGCCATCAGTCAGGATTTGGCCCAGAAGCTAATGTCCAGCTTGCCAGAGTGAATTGCAGAGGTTATGAAGAACAAGAGTCAACACAGTAAATATTGACTCATTATATTTTTTTACCAATAAAAGCCTTTAAAACTTATGATATGCTTATCATTGTTTTTCAGTATACCATAGAAACATGTGGAAAAATAATCTACAAATACTGAAGCAGCAAACTTCAGAAAACACAACATTTATGTCACTGCCAAAACTTTTGGCCATGACTGCAGGTCAATTTGTCATAACGTACTTTAGATTAATTTTATTAATTAAATTATATTTAAACGAATTAAAAATAATGTAATTAATTATTTAAGTTATTGAGTCTGTGTGAACAACATTGCATGTGGAAATGATTTGAGGGTCCATTCATGCTCACAGTCAATGGAGCACACTTTTAAAGGCTTGTGCTCAACTGTGCACAAAACAGAGAAGAGCAATGAGTCACACTTTATTTTATTAAGGTCCAATTCTCACTATGAACTAACTTTTAATGATGACTTTTGCCTCAAACTCCTAATTTGCTGCTTATTGATGGTTAGTAGTTCTGTTTAGATATGGGGTTGGATTAAGGGATCTAAAATATAGTCATACAGAATAAGGCATTACTATGTGTTTTATAAGTACTAATAATCAGCCAATATGCTAGTAATACACATGGTAGTTACCAGTGAGAATCGGTCCTTAAAATAAAGTGTTGCTGAACAAGAAAAGTGAAGTATGGTGTACAAGGGCATTTACAGTGTGTTTACTCTGGAATAATTAATGATGAGCATTAATTTTCAATGCATTTCAGTTTGCGTGGAGGATTGTGGGATTGATAGTGGATCAGAGAAAGCACTGAATGCAGTTGAGAGCTTCCAAAGTTGAGAAATTCTCAATTTTAAGCAAATGCCAATCGCTGTGAGGTGCAGCCATTTTGAGTGTTTCCACAGTCCAGAATTGCAGAAAGTTGTAATTAGGAGGTCTACAAGGACATGAACGCTTTTTAAACTTCATGTTTAGAGAATCTTGTAATTGTGGTAATTCTGACATGAAATGAACATGCCATAGGTACACTTTGCATGCAGTAGCATATACTGCAAGTAGAAATTATAGATTTTATATTTCAGAATATACAAAAAAACATTCCAAGTCCTCTGAAGCTATGCACTAACTTTGTGTAAGGAATGAAAATATTCTCGCTTCATGAACACAGTCACATCTCATTCTTCACAAATAAATGTACTGCTCTTGGAAGATTTGGAATATTTATAACTTTTGAATAAATTGTGACTGTACGTTTGCCTTCCTGTAACTTTTTTTTTTAATGTAATTGATATTGAGAAATTGTTAGTTTAGAGTTGAGGGTTGGATTAGAATCAATAGCTGCATTTCCATCCACCTATTTTTATGTGCATTTTGGAATATCGCGTACAAAAACGCTGGATGGAACCGCCAAGTTGCACATAAATTCTAAAAATGTGCATAAAAAATTTTTTTTTTTTTGAAGTAGCATTTGAGTAGGATAAACTTTTTATCCGATAAGAAAAAATGTGCATAAACTAAGATGGAAACACATTTACCGAATAAATTCCTCTATGCGCATTGAAAACGTCATGTGACTTTGCGCTATGAGACGGGATAACTTGACTAGCAGTGGACCGATCTCGTTCTCAACATCTATATGTTGTTATGGTCATTCTGAAATGCCTGAGCAAAGACTGTCGTCAAAGTATTTCTGTATAATTGTCTTACACGACTGCGTTCCCAAACAGCAGCATCCACCTCCGAAAGCATTGACAGCATTTATTGTGTTACGTCTGCTCGCTCTGAGGTGCAAGTAATTTATATCATATATGGAAATTATTATATTCAGTAGAGAACCTGTGGTCAGTCCTCAAAAGGCGAGTGGACAAGCAGAAGCCCACAAATTGTGATCAACTCCGAGAACTAATAAGGCAAGAATGGATCACCATCAGTCAGGATTTGGCCCAGAAGCTAATGTCCAGCTTGCCAGAGTGAATTGCAGAGGTTATGAAGAACAAGAGTCAACACAGTAAATATTGACTCATTATATTTTTTTACCAATAAAAGCCTTTAAAACTTATGATATGCTTATCATTGTTTTTCAGTATACCATAGAAACATGTGGAAAAATAATCTACAAATACTGAAGCAGCAAACTTCAGAAAACACAACATTTATGTCACTGCCAAAACTTTTGGCCATGACTGCAGGTCAATTTGTCATAACGTACTTTAGATTAATTTTATTAATTAAATTATATTTAAACGAATTAAAAATAATGTAATTAATTATTTAAGTTATTGAGTCTGTGTGAACAACATTGCATGTGGAAATGATTTGAGGGTCCATTCATGCTCACAGTCAATGGAGCACACTTTTAAAGGCTTGTGCTCAACTGTGCACAAAACAGAGAAGAGCAATGAGTCACACTTTATTTTATTAAGGTCCAATTCTCACTATGAACTAACTTTTAATGATGACTTTTGCCTCAAACTCCTAATTTGCTGCTTATTGATGGTTAGTAGTTCTGTTTAGATATGGGGTTGGATTAAGGGATCTAAAATATAGTCATACAGAATAAGGCATTACTATGTGTTTTATAAGTACTAATAATCAGCCAATATGCTAGTAATACACATGGTAGTTACCAGTGAGAATCGGTCCTTAAAATAAAGTGTTGCTGAACAAGAAAAGTGAAGTATGGTGTACAAGGGCATTTACAGTGTGTTTACTCTGGAATAATTAATGATGAGCATTAATTTTCAATGCATTTCAGTTTGCGTGGAGGATTGTGGGATTGATAGTGGATCAGAGAAAGCACTGAATGCAGTTGAGAGCTTCCAAAGTTGAGAAATTCTCAATTTTAAGCAAATGCCAATCGCTGTGAGGTGCAGCCATTTTGAGTGTTTCCACAGTCCAGAATTGCAGAAAGTTGTAATTAGGAGGTCTACAAGGACATGAACGCTTTTTAAACTTCATGTTTAGAGAATCTTGTAATTGTGGTAATTCTGACATGAAATGAACATGCCATAGGTACACTTTGCATGCAGTAGCATATACTGCAAGTAGAAATTATAGATTTTATATTTCAGAATATACAAAAAAACATTCCAAGTCCTCTGAAGCTATGCACTAACTTTGTGTAAGGAATGAAAATATTCTCGCTTCATGAACACAGTCACATCTCATTCTTCACAAATAAATGTACTGCTCTTGGAAGATTTGGAATATTTATAACTTTTGAATAAATTGTGACTGTACGTTTGCCTTCCTGTAACTTTTTTTTTTAATGTAATTGATATTGAGAAATTGTTAGTTTAGAGTTGAGGGTTGGATTAGAATCAATAGCTGCATTTCCATCCACCTATTTTTATGTGCATTTTGGAATATCGCGTACAAAAACGCTGGATGGAACCGCCAAGTTGCACATAAATTCTAAAAATGTGCATAAAAAATTTTTTTTTTTTTGAAGTAGCATTTGAGTAGGATAAACTTTTTATCCGATAAGAAAAAATGTGCATAAACTAAGATGGAAACACATTTACCGAATAAATTCCTCTATGCGCATTGAAAACGTCATGTGACTTTGCGCTATGAGACGGGATAACTTGACTAGCAGTGGACCGATCTCGTTCTCAACATCTATATGTTGTTATGGTCATTCTGAAATGCCTGAGCAAAGTCTGTCGTCAAAGTATTTCTGTATAATTACTGTCTTACACGACAGTTCCCAAACAGCAGCAGCCACCTCCGAAAGCATTGCGAGCATTTATTGTGTTACGTCTGCTCGCTCTGAGGTGCAAGTAATTTATATCATATATGGAAATTATTATATTCAGTAGCTTCTCCTATATTCTTAGTAATATTTAGTGTCACAGTTTACCAGGAAGTGACGATTTTGTTCTCTTTGACTCGTTGGATGGAAACGGTGCTTTATTCTCATATGTTTTATGCGATATTCCAGTTTTGCGCATAAATTTAATTCAAATCTTTGGATGGAAACATAGCTAATGTTGATTTAACACTGAGGATTTTGCTGTGCAAAAATGTCAAACAATGTGAAAGGGCCTGGTCATCATGGACACCAAAGCGAATGCTCCACCGGTACTGCTGGTCGCTACTGATTTACAATTTAAACCTACAATTTACAGTATTTATTTGTAATTCTTAAACAATTCAAATGTTCCATGGCTAAAGATTTTCATTCTTGCCGTTCACATTTTCCCCTATCAAAAAACAACAGCTGGAATCCCCCAACCCCATCCATAACCCTTAACATTAAACATGTAATGTGGGCAGAATAAATTGCATCATGGGCCACAAATAGTATCAGTTCTTAAGTCTCCACATTTTTTATTTAGTTTGTGTTGACACAGATTGCTATCTTCTATCACTTGTCTACTATTGCAGTGAAGAAATGGAATTTTTTATGCCATATATAGGTGATTCTCCAGGAGCTTATCTGTCATAGTGTGGAAATGCCTTATCTGTCATCAGCAGTGACTTTATTCATTTTTAACAGCTTTCACCCATGTTCAGATTTATAGCCGTTTTGTCCTTGCTCAAAGCCTTGTGCTTCAACCCTCGGCAAATAGAAGCAGCGATTGAATTGAAGCCTTTTTAATGTCTCTCTCCCAAGGCCCATCAGCAGTGCACGCAGGCCAGGTTTAATCTCGACTCAGATTGAACTACATGCAGGGGCAGCTCTCAGAGCCATGATCGATACCACCGCTTTGATTATTGCTTAACATCATATTGAACGGGGTGGCAGAATTAATTCTCAGAACCTCTGTTAATTGCGTACTAAAGGTACAGTGCTGCACGTTACTATTGCATGATGCCTAGATAGGGAAGATTATTTTTTAGGACCATTAAATGTATTATAAATATTAGGTATTATAAATGCTAATCACTATGTAATACATTGAAACTAGAAAGACTAGGTAACACTTTATAATAACTTTCATTAATAAATCATTAACAAACATTTTATAATGCTTAATGGATCATCAGTTAATATATATATTGACATAGCTATAAATATGAAATAATGTGCTTGTTAATGTTTACTAATAAACTTATTAAACATTTAACAAATCAGTATTTCATGCAAGTTAAAATGCTTACAAATGTCATTAAACTTTCAATTCCATATGATAAAGCACTTATTGAAAGTCTACAAATGATTTTAACAGATGTTATAAAATGATTAAAAGCTTGTGTTAATGCATAACACTTTTGCTGCTACTGAGGTGTGATACGGGTAAGGTTAGGGACAGGTTTGGTGGTATGGGTAGGTTTAAGGGTTGGTTAAAGGGTCAACAGTGGACAGGGGTCAATTCGATTACTTTAAGGGAACACGGTTCAATATGTTTATATTACATTGTTTTGATAAATTAACAAGTATTTTCTTTAAAAAAGAATTTGTTTTCCCGTTTTCATTATGGTTCAAGGAATATCCTGTTTAATGATATATTGAAGAGTAGTATACTAATGTGAGTGTTGAGGCAATAAAAAACTTTTTTTTTTGCACCAAAATTACAATCTGTGATGTCTTTAGCAAGCATTTAGCTAAACCTAACCAGCCACCCTTTACACAAACCTTGTAACATTAGCTAAAAGTCCAAACCCCATAAAGACATTAAATTATTAGTAATTGTTTATAAACATTTACAAATTAGGAATAGTTTCAACTTTAGATTGGCTACTGCAAAAACATGAACAAATTATTAATAAATGATTAGTAAAGATGTGGGAATAGGGTAAATTCAGGTCTTTCAGGACACTTTTTTGCCATTGAGATGACTGTTCATAAAGGTATTAATGATTAGTAAACATGTATAAACATTTGCAAATGATGAATATATTGCACTTTAGATTGGCAACTGCAAAAAACATGAACAAATAATTAATAGATTATTTGTTAAAATGTGTAAATAGAGGTCTACACAAACACAAACACAAACAAAGATCAACAAATAAAGATCATATGAACTGAACGTTTACTGACATTTGTAAGCATTTCAATTTACATTAAATAATCATATGTTAATCATTAGGTGATGTTTAGTAAGTTCATTAGTAAACTATCATATTTTTAGCTATGTGACTATATATTAAATAATGATCAGTTAAGCATTATATAATGTTTGTTAATGATTTATAAATGGAAGTTATTATAACATGTTACCTATATATATACGTATATCGGCATAAATATGACCACTATATCATGGGATTCATTCATGCACAATGGCTTGGAGAATCGTTGCCTTACAATACTGATTTAACTTGATGTTGGTGCTCAGGCCATTCGATAACATCACATTCCCAGTGTTTTTACTGTTCCGTGGTAGACCTACTTGTCTGTCTCCATCTGTCTCCAAAAACTAAGAATCATAGAGCTTCACATAGCTTCTCTAACAAGGATATTTACCCTGATAATTTTGGTCTACAAATAAGCACAATATTTCCACCCCAAGTTCATTGAATATATGTTCTATTTAACTCCTTTCTATACAGGTTTGAGCTGTATCACAGGATTCATATCGGAGTGTTCCACCTCACACATGCAAGCGATCTGTATGTATAGGCATGTTTTTTTTTTTTAGTTTTGCAAAGATGTAGGTAGAGGCATGTATTTCCAATGAGCCTGGGTAGCATATTTCAGATAAAAAAACTAAAATTACAATGCAATAGTGAGTATGTAAAGTCAATGAGTGTAAACTCTGCACGTGACACAGATGCACGTGCCTACAAGCTACGTAAATACCATAGAATGAATGGAGGGGGGCTTATGATAAAATGGTCAAAATTAATGCAGAAATACACAAAATATTTTAGGGTTGACAAATTTTCTAGCACCACCATATCAGTACTTTAAGAACCGTGGTTTCACAATCCTATAGAAACTAAAGTATTTCCTTGATATTTGAGGTGATAAGACAATAAATGTCAGAATATAGATTCATTTTGGCTCTTGGTGTCCTCTATTGAGCTGAGATTTCTCGGGATTTAAGGTGGATTCACTGCAGACACAAAGGCCTAACTTCAGCTATGCGGTGAATAATGCATAACTAACTCTGGCTCCTTGTTTGTAGGAAGGAAAAGCAATCCTGGTCATATTATTTTCGAGAATCCAGATGGCACTGCACAACATAAAGCAAGGAGGTCTGTACCTAGAGAGAGCTATTTGTTTGTATTTCCATTCTCTCAATGCACATATTTAGCTGCCAAAGAATCCCTTTGAAAGTACATGGCCTACATGTTGCCAAATATACCTAACATTTGTGAAATGAACAAATTCAACACGGTAGCTTTTAGCTTCTAAATACTGATTCTCACAATTGATCCTGGTTAACTGGATAAATTAAGATAAGATCATTCTTACTGAATCTGAAAATTGTTGGCTAATAATGTTTTTGGGAAATACATTAAGCGTTATTCTAAGGCAGTGTTTCCCAACCGGGGTGCCGTCTGTCGAGAGCAGGGGTGCCATGTAAAAAAATATTTTTTTAATATTTTTAAATTGCTAAAATGTGTAGGGTGCCACAAGTTTGTTAAAATTTCCAAAGGGTGCCGCGACTAAAAAAAGGTTGGGAAACACTGTTCTAAGGAACAACATGTTTCTTCCAGCAAAAGATAATTTCCTATGCTATATGGCTAGACCTTGACCCTTGGCAGATGAGCAGTTTGAGGAAGAGGTGAGAACACAAAGTGAAAGTTCTAGTTTAGTTGCTGTTAGAACGAGGACAGTCTGGAGAAAAAAAAAAGAATACATAAAAAGGGAAGAAAAAAAGATTAATAGCCTGTCAGTAAAAGTGGAAGCTAATAACATGGATCACTGAAATCAAAAGCTACTGGCTTGTATTTCAGAGCTGGATAAATATGTTTGAAGGAATAGTCCCGGCGTTAGGACAAATCTTTGGAAATGTTTATTATCTGAAAGATTGGTGCCATGAGGATTTCTACAAACAAACTGGGAAAACTCTCAGTGATCGATCATATAGGGCACAATATGTGTGGCAAATAAGTGAAAGCAAGTCAAACCAAAAGATGAAAGTCTTACCTTTTAACTCAGTACTGGCTCTATGATGCAGGACATTTTGTACAATTAGTTCTGGACTTTCTTCATTAGCTACAGAACAGTCCTGATTATCATTCTTAGTTAATGATGCACTTAATCTGTTTGTCAAAATGACTGTTGAAGATGTTGTCTCTTACACATGAAATTCATTACCACCAAAGAATACAGACCTTTGCAAAAATAATACCATTATTATAAACAACACAATAAAGGATTTTTATCTACAAAGTGCTATCATGATCTATGCAAATTATTTTGTCATGGGACCAACACTTCTAATGTTTAGTTTGCTCTTTGAGAGCTATGTACATAACTTGGACCTTCAGTTATGTTTGAATTGTACAACTCAATGACTAAGAGTGGTTTAGTTGGTAAATGTTATTACAACAAGGGTGTTGTATTGACGAGGTATTTTTTTTCCTGGTGATTTTATTGCTTACAATTTTTCTAACCATGTCACTTGTGTTGCCCTTATGGCTAGCACATTGCAATTTATTCTCATTACCAATGAAAAATGGAGCCTTTGAATATCGATATTCAATCCTTTATCCACAAAGCCATGTAGCCATGTGTTTCAACATGTCTGTAGTAAATGTTTCTATTTCTGATGCATATAAGACTGCATTCTAATGGTGGAAAATTTCTCACTGGACAGGAAAAACTGCAGCCTATTTATTCGTCTCATTTATTTATTACAGTGCCTTGAAGGCAACAATATTGAAATTCCTCAACATTTTGCATTTAGAGTAGATTATCATACACACTACATTCAAATTTTTTTGTAAACTTTATGTAGCATTTGCAATGCAACAAACAGTAATGTCTATCACAATACTCTGATCAGCCATAACAATAAAACACTGACAGGTCAAGTGAATGGCATTTATTGTATGAATATAATGGCACTTGTCAAGGAGTGGGATTTTTTTGTGTTGGAAGTGTTGGAAGCAGGGAAAAATGGGAAAGTAAATGGTCTGAGTGACTGAGTGAAGGGCCAAATAGTAATGGCTAAATTACTAGCTAGGTCAGTGAGAGCATTTCCAAAATGGCAATTCTCGTGGGCTGTTCCTGGTATGCAATGGTTAGTAGTAGTTAGTAAAAGTGGTGCAAGGATGGACAACCTACTGTAGCTCAGACTGCTGAAGAACTTCATGCTGGCCCTGATAGAAAGGTGTCAGAGCACACAGTGCATCGCAGTTTGCTGTCTATGGGGCTGCGTAGCCAGCTCATAATGACACCTGTTCACTGCCAAAAGTGCCTACAATGGGCACATGAGCATTCATGGAACAATGGAAGAAGATGCCTTGTCTGATGAATCATGTTTTCTTTTAGCTCAAGTGGATGACCCAGTGCATGTACATGAATCTCTGTTGCTGTGGGGTTTTGATCTGCGGCTTAAGTCCGTCCCACGGGTCGCTGTTCCAATCAGATGGAGCTTCGGGGCTTAGCCACGCCCAATGCTGTTCCTTATCATGCATGAATCCCATGCTCTTGTGTGAGGCGTATTCCTGCAAGTTTTAATAACTTCTGATAAAAGTATTATCACCAGAGAATGATACATAATATAAAATTTTCACTAACACCAATGTTCGGCGGATAAAACAAGCTTTCATTCAAGCTTAAACAACAGGTATTTTGCATACACAGTAATCGTAATTAACTACAAAGAAAAGTTATAAGGCAATGATTAAAATATCATGGTTTCAATAACACATCACACATATTTAAGACATAAAACATTATTTGTGAATATAGTGGCCCCGATACTTTCAATAATTTTCCCTGATTGTCTTTTGAATAGTCTGTGTTTTGTTTCTTTGTCTGTGACACAAGAAACGTAAGGGTTTCCGTCAGGGCAGAAAGCAGATGTTCAGTGGGTCATGTGGCCTCACGCTGCATATCCCGTGCTTCCAGGCCTGAGGACGTGATTAGATTACCGTCCCTTTTCCTGTCTTGGATATAATAGTTGCACTCAGGGTGGGTCACAAGACATCGTGGTTTCTATATGTTGTGAACGAACCTTTTCAGTCCTGATACAAAGAAAGCTTTGTTGACTCCTGATTGAATTAATTCGAAGCGTCATGATGGTGATTCAGTGGCGTATCAGTGTCCTGTTCATGAAATCCCTACAAGTGTTATGCTCTTGTCAGTGTTCTGCTGGGAAACCTTGGGTCTTGACATTCATGGGGATGTTACTTTGACACGTAACCTAAAGATTGTTACAGACCATGTACGCCCCTCATGGCAGTGGTGTTCCCTGATGACAGTGGCCTCTTTCAGCAAGATACCTTTCCACACACCTTTCCATGCACACTACAGAAATGTTCAGGAATAGTTTGAGGAACATGACAAAAAGTTCAAGATGTTGCCTTGGCCTTCAAGTTCCCCAGATCTGGGGATATTTTTTTTTTCTTTCCCCATATGGTAATCTGTTACTCACTGGTATATACTAAAACTAAAAGTGGTGACAATACACAGCCCTGAGTTGAAAATCACTGGAAAATATGCTATTCATCAAAAACATGTTTTTGATCCAAAAGAGAATCCTTAATCCAATATATTAAGAAAGGATTTACATTTACTGTTAATTATGAAGATGTGATAAGAGCACATGTATCTGCATAGTATTAAAAGCAGAAGTAAAATCAATAAAACAATACTGCAAATAGGATGTTGAATCGTGCATATGTTTGCCAATAAAATTAATTATCGTAAGAGTTCTTCTGTTCCCCTATATGATCTAAATTCAAACTAAAATGAGTCCAAAATTTGACCAACTGATGACACAGTTGGTTAAAATTTTCCTGTAATATAGCCCCCATTATTTTGGGGATAGGTATTACTGTCAATACCTTCCACATATGGGGTGCTGTATATACATTAAGTCATATTGGAAAATGTTAACCCTTTAGGCGCCAGGGTTTTTTGGAAAAAATTGGTGAAGTGTGTGGATGCTGCTCTGGCTCCACTGTGACTCCAGGGCATCCCAATACTCAATTATATTGATGATTGGTTGATTCTAGCTCAATCGGAGCATTCGGTGTTTCGGCATCGAGATGTCGTTCTCGCCCATATAAAAGAATTGGGGTTAAGACTAAACGCCAAGAAAAGTGTGCTTTCTCCATCACAGAGGACCACTTATCTAGGCGTGGTGTGGGATTCGACCACGATGCAGGTACAGCTGTCTCCTGCTCAGATCGAGTCGATCCTCACTGTACTCGCGAGAGTCAGAGAAGGCCCGTCACTCACTGTCAAGCAGTTTCAAAAACTGTTGGGTCTGATGGCAGCTGCGTCCAACGTGATACCTTTTGGCCTGCTGTACATGAGATCCCTACAGTGGTGGCTCAAGACCAAGGGGTTTTCCCCGAGGGGAAATCTGCTGTGTATGATCAAGGTCACGCGGCAATGCTTTCGTGCCTTAGACATGTGGAGGAAACCTTGGTTCTTGTTACAGGGCCCGGTGCTGGGAGCTCCTTGTTGTCGCGTAACGTTAACAACAGACGTGCCCCTCACTGATTGGGGTGCAGTTATGAGTGGCCACCCTGCCCGCGGTCTGTGGAGCGGCCACCATCTCACGTGGCACATCAACTGCCTGGAGATGTTGGCCGTGTTTTGAGCACTGAAACACAGTGGTGGTCTCGTACATGAACCACCAGGGAGGTCTGCGTTCGCACCCCTTGTACAATCTGGCACACCAGATCCTTGTCTGGGCCCAGGGGAAACTCCTTTAACTAAGAGCAGTTCACATCCCTGGGCATCTCAATCAGGATTGCTGATTGCTCTGCTCCCGGAAGTTCTGGAGAGAGTCCGTCTGCTGCTAGTATCCCCGTTCTGGCCGGGCTGAGTATGGTTCTTGGACCTGATCTCCTTTCTCGACGGCTCTCCATGGGAGATTCCCTTCAGGAGGGATCTCCTCTCACAGGCGGAGGGTACAATCTTTCACCACCGCCCGGAGCTGTGGAAGCTGTGGGTGTGGCTCCTGAGGGGACACAACTCGTAGCTTCCGGTCTCTCAACCGAGACTGTTGAGACCATCCTCCAATCCAGAGCTCCCTCAATGAGGAAATTGTATGCCCTGAAGTGGAAACTTTTCACTTCCTGGTGTGGAGATCGCCAGCTTGACCCAGCTAACTTCCCGGTCGGTTCAGTGCTGGAGTTCTTGCAGGCTCAATTCTCCACTGGTTTGACCCACTCCACCTTGAAGTGTACGTGGCGGCCATAGCTAATGACCACGCCCCTGTTGGTGGTCAGTCTGTGGGTAGACATCCCTTGGTTACACATTTCCTACGCGGTGCGCTGAGGCTGAGGCCTCCGCTACGATCTCGCGTCCCTCTGTGGGATTTGGCTGTGGTGCTAGAGGCTCTCTGCAAACCTCCATTTGAACGGAGGTTTCAGATCGAGTTCTGACACTTAAGACTATCTTCCTATTAGCCATTTCATCGCTAAAGAGAGTAGGAGACCTGCAGGCCACTTTCAATGGCCCCCAATTTGCAATTTCAAATTTCAATTTGCTACTGGTTTAGCCAAACCTTTTCTGTACCCCAGGAAAGGGTACGTCCCTAAAGTGCCCTCCTCTGTGCCACGGCTTGTCGTACTACAGGCCTTCTGTCCTCCTCCCTTTCGGGATCCACACCAGGAGAAGCTTAACTGTATGTGTCCAGTGCAAGCGCTGGACACATATGTCCACAAAGCTGCCATGTGGAGGAAGTCTGACCAATTGTTTGTTTGTTATGGTCCTTCCAAGAGGTGTCTGCCTGCCACTAAGCAGACCCTCAGTCGGTGGATTGTTGATGCCATCTCTATGTCCTATGAGTCCTCTGGTCTCCCCTTGCCCTTGGGGGTCAAGGCTTACTCCACCCAAAGCGTGGCGGCCTCTAAGGCCTTCCTGTCGGGTGTGGCTATACAGGATATATGTAACACTGTGGGTTGGTCTACACCACTCACCTTCATCAGGTTCTACGACCTCAACGTTCGTACAGCGCCTGGTTCTTCCGTCTTTTTGCCGTAGTTGTGCTGAGTACATACACACTATGCAGGGACTTGAAAGCCTGGTGGCGTGAGCATTCTCGTTCCCAAAGCGTCTCGATGCACATCGAGTTCCTGAAGGGGAACGCCTCAAGGTTACGTATGTAACCCTAGTTCCCCGAAGGAACGAGACACTCCATCTCCTGCCATACTTCCAGCATCCCTGCGAGTGCTTCCCTCATTCTGCCAGAAGCTGCCACTGTTTCCACCGCATGTGCTTTTATAGCTTTCTGGTCGCTACGTCACCCCGTCTGTAACGTCTTGCCCATTCATTGGACTGATTACATATGTGATTCAGAGCGTGGTCATGCTGAAGGTGTTCCCAAAGTGAGTCGACGCAGCGTCTCGTTCCTTTGGGGAACTAGGGTTACATACGTAACCTTGAGGCATTTTCAAACCTTTCCCTTTAACCCATTAGGGCCTGGTGATTTATTGGTTCTAATATGAGATAAACGCACAACTATAACACCACATTACCTCAGATTCCTTCAACCTCTTCACTTTTCATTTTTGTATATATTAGATGAATCTGCTATAAATATTAATTACAAAAAATATCAATTAGTAATTTGTCCAACTGTGTCTTCCATTCGCTGAATACAATGTCTTATCAGTTCTATTATTAAAATATATTTTAGCCATCATTACATAAGTTCTATATCCTTATCTTTCTCTCAAACAAATTGAGAAAAAAAATCTCAAACAATACCACTGTCATCTCTGCTGAAAGCAATTTTCTTCTCATTTAAACAAACATTCAGCTCCTTTATTAACCACAGCTTATTATGTAGGAAAAAAAACTAAACAAATTGACATTACACGTATAGTATCTTCACAAAACAATATATATGTAATAACATTGATAAGGTTGTGAACCTCAAGACACAAGTAAAAAAACAGCTGTCAGTTTAAAGAGGCACAGCAAAATTAAGTTCCTCTCTATTTTAACCATTTACAGACAGGCTTTTTTAAATTATTTACATTTACATTTAGTCATTTAGCAGACGCTTTTATCCAAAGTGACTTACAATTGGGGGATACATAAAGCGATTCTTCTTAAAGAGGCAAACAGACAAAGGAAGTGGTTGTAATACCAAGTTCTTAGACATTGTTCAAATAAGTACAAGCTAGAAAGAGAAGGAATAAATACATTTTTATTTTTTTTAACTTTTAATCTTCTGTCAGTATCTCAGCGGTAGGTGGATAACATTGTGATCTGATTTGCCTCAGGCATGTCATGTGTATGTTCTGTGTTTCTGTTCTCCCGGCCCTGTCCTAGTTTTCTTTTGTTGTTTATTAGTTAATTAGTTTCCACCTGTGTTCATTTATCTTCTTATTAGTCGATCGTTTGGTTCAGTTTAAATAGGACAAGGAAACTTAGGAAAGGCAGGGCTGTCTCTGTCATTGAAAGTGGTTGTTTTGTACATTTATCTCCTGTGGAATTATTAAATAACTCTATTTGTTGTATATCTGCCTCCTACGTATTCCTGCATTCTCCTTCAAACTCCTTCGCCTGGCATCCCCCTGACAGAAGACAGGACCCAAAATAAGATGACGGCTGAGCACAAGCTGTGGGGTTTGCGGCAGGCTGGTCGGAAGTTGGAGCAGTATGTGGAGGATTTCTTAGAGCTTGCTAACCAGCTGAGCTGGCACAATGCCGCTCTTGGTGTGTGCTTTCAGCTGGGACTGGATGGCGAGATGATCCGCTGCGATCTTCCTGTGTGTAATTATCCTCTGATCGAGCTGATTAATCTTGTTCTTTATTTAAATGGTTCCAATTATGAAGTTGAAAAAATAAGGGAAAAGTTTCAGTCTCGTCATCCAGTCCCCTCTGAGGCACGCCGCGTCTCGTCAGCTCACATCAGCCTTGCTGTGCCTGCTCATCTAGAGTGCCCTCCAGTGCCAGCACCTCGTAAGCGCTTCCCAGATCTCCAGTTAAGCCCAGGGAGGGCTCCTGATTCCTCGTTTAGCCCAGGAAGGGTTCTTGATTCCTCATTTAGCCCAGGAAGGGCTTCTGATCCCCAGGTAAGCCCAGGGGGACTCCTGATTCCTCATTTAGCCCAGAGAGGGCTCCTGATCCCCAGGTAAGCCCAGGGGGACTCCTGATTCCTCATTTAGCCCAGGGAGGGCTCCTGATCCCCAGATAAGCCCAGGGGGACTCCTGATTCCTCATTTAGCCCAGAGAGGGCTCCTGATCCCCAGTTAAACCCAGGAAGGGCCCCTGATCGCCAGTTCCGCCCAGGAAGGGCTCCAGATCCCCAGTCAAGCCCAGGGAGGGCTCCAGATCCTCAAGTAAGCCCAGGGAGGGCTCCTGTCCCCGAGTTTATCCCAGCCCCAGAGCTCGCTCCAGTGTCGGATCCAGCCCCAGAGCTCGCTCCAGTGTCAGCTCCAGCCCCAGAGCTCGCTCCAGTGCCCGCTCCTCGTAAGTGATTTACAGAGCGCCATCTAGTGCCCGCTCCTCCAGAGCTCCCCCCAGGAGTCCTAGATTTCCCCAAGAAAATTTTAGGGGGGGGGGACATATACCCGTGGCCGAGCCAGCG